>NW_014569671.1:0-4899 GCF_001313835.1 Polistes canadensis | reverse complement strand
ACGCGTGAACTAGGTGATCGAGTTGCTGAGGAAGTCCCCAGTAAGGGACGAAACGTTCAACAAGATCAAATAAATTTGTTCATCAAAATTTATTAACTGTCTTCAATTTTCYYWTTKAAACYCATATATATTAATATACTGTTGGGACAAGAATATTGATTATTAATAACGATATTTATTTACATTTTATTTAAGCAATACCGTTTCATAAATGCGATCAACAATACATGCGTCCATGACAAAAAAATTAAATATGTCATTTGCATACATTTTTATAAACTGGACAGTCAAACGGCATCAGGAATATTATTTTCAAAATTACCAAGCCCAATAAGCATGGAATACGATGATGAAATCAGTTCAAGTGAAAATGAGTTCGTTTTTTCATCGATTAAATGGACCGGTCATTTTATTTGACCCATAAACCCATAATCCGGACAATGTACGAAATAACAGATCATTATCTCTCTCTCTCTCTCTATATATATATATATATATATATACCTACGAAATAATTTATTATTAAACTCTAACGCATGACAAAGTTTTGATTTCGTTTGATATCATTGCCCATTCTCGCTCTTCGCGACAAAATTCGGGATCGACTAGCAACGTGCGGAAACTCGAAAATGGTGATACAGTTTTGTCGACACAACGCGTAGTGTTTTGACAAGGTATACTATTCCATTTGTGCAACAACGAACCACTTGAATAACGCATGAGTTTAACAGATATGACTATTTGATTGTCACGTATTCGTGACAATCAAATACCACACTCCCCGGATATACATCTACGTATGCCAGTGAAGCGAGTAAATGCGCGCTCATTCTATCAACGCTTTCAAACGATGAAATGCTTTTTTTTTCCCCCCTCACCATCACCCTCCCATCTACCCTTCTCTCCTACAACTGAACCCAGATCAAACGATAAATGTTCACACACTGCCGTTTAAACTATTTATTTTCTATATCCATTAATTATTTTTTTATTCAATATTTGCCATTACTAAAAATAAAAAGGAATAAGAGTACAAGTAAAAATTGTTAGTCAGGCTATTAGATATAATTTTTTTGGTTGTTTTATAATAAAATTCACCGAATTCGAGTGCAAGATTTTTTAAATAAAATATTTTGTCCTTAGCAGATCGTAATATATATATATATATATATATTATATATGTATTCTTGTAACGAGAAATCTATTATGAAGAAATTTATAAAAATAAAGGAGTACATATTATATTTATTAGATGAAAACGATAATCAAAATTAGAAATTTTTGGTAAGATAATATGAAGACTGCTTCCTATTTATTTAAATATTTTTAATTGATATTATGTAAACAATCATCGGGGTAATTATATAATAAAATATCAACATGTAACTTTTGAAACAATCCGATATTCCTAAATAAAAATACAACAAAAAGAAAAAAACAGAATTATTCACGCGCGTATCAACCATAAATTAAAACAAATATATTTATCAATTACAATTGTATAGAAAAAATAAATATATGAATAAAAATAAAAAAGAAATATGTGAATAAACATAAAAAAGAAATATATGAATAAACATAAAAAAGAAATATATGTATACATTAATAAAAATAATGAAATATTTATAATAAAATTGTACAAATATAAATTGGTATTAGCTCGAATAGAAACTTCAAATCGTTCTAATGGTTTAATCGGTGACTGAATACAAAGCCACTATGAGGTTCGAAGCTCATTCAGAGATTCGACTGATTAACGAGGTATAGAGAGTCATTGCGTAAATCGGCCTACACAAGGGAGTCAATGAAAGGCACTTAATTGCATTTGGATACAATGCTTCGACCCTGTAATATTCTCTCGTACGCGCTTTACCATCCGCGTTGTCAGCTATTGCCATGTTCTAATTTTCTATCTAGAAACTTCATTGTACGCTGGTTCATTTTGTTGTGTTCCTATTTAAACGTCTAATAAAAGGTCACGCACAATGAGAATTTTCTTTTGTTTTATTCTCTATTTCTCGTTTGAAATAAACAACGTTCAAATAATCTTTCTATGGCAAGTTCAAAGGTATTCGTTTTATCAACACATTTTTCTTACATTTGTCACGTTTTTATTAATATATATTTGTATGATATTTAAAAAAATATTAAAGAAATTATTATATTTTAAATTTTTAATCATAAATCGAATTAATCGAAGAAACAATTGGTTCGAGTAAATTTGTTTAATATTCTTTTTTTTCAGCATTCAGTAGAAATTAAAGAAAATTGTAAAGGTTTTATATTCATACCGTATTTCATCAAAACTTAATACTTTTTACATACCGTTTCTTAGTAAACGAGAATAATATAATTATATTGATTTAGAGAAATGGTTGTGTTTAATATTATTAAGGAATAAATTAAAAGCACAACTTCGTCAAAATATTATATAATAAAATAGTTTCCCCTCCCCCCATGCAGATCTTAATTCCATTCGTTAAACGAGAACTGATATCAAAAGCCAGAGAAAATAATTTACTAATATGTAAAAAGGGTTATTAATATTTGCAAAAAGATTTAATCATTCGATAAACAACACGTTTATTACGTTATATGTAAATTCTTTATTGATTTATGCATGTTATTCATTTTTTTTTCTTCTAGGAAAGTGTAATTTTGAACTTAAAGGAACTTTTATATTATATTTTTGTATGATTTTCACTACGAAATGAGAATTTAAACGAAAATTTTAATTACAAGGTACAAAAATAAAAGAAAAAATTACAAATAATTCTTCGAAAGTTCGCAAAGTTATTAATTGTAACAATTATTATCTCTCCATTTTCTCTCTCTCTCTCTCTCTCTCTCTCTCTTTCTCATTTTTTTACGAAATAGATATTATTGAGTTAAAGTAAGTACCTACACATCCACGATGGAAAATAACTGAACTAATTTAACTGCTTTTCGAATCGTTATGTAACCCACAACGTTTATAGAAATATAGGAATGAATTATTAGTTCCTCTCTTCTAATATATTTCCATTTACTTTGTAAAATACATTTGAAACGTTTAAACACTGTGCCTCTTCAATCATAGACTCATCAACCTGGATACGATTTCCCAGAGAACTCGAGACGATCTTATTACTTTTTTTTTTTCTTTTTTTTTCCTTTTTTTTTGTAAGAAGACCCTTAAAGAATTGATCTTCTTTTACTCTTTCTTTTTTAAGTAGAAGGAAATTCTTATAATTTTTAATGAAGACTTTCATACGTTTCGAAATAGTTATATGTCATTTTTATTTTAATTATTTTATTGATAAGATAAATGTATATTTTTATATCAGATTATGATACTACAATTTCGTTTTGATATACATCCAATAAAATGATCATATTTATTATATATCAAAAGAATTATAATTATATTAAAAGCGATAATTTTCCAGTTATCATATAATTCAGAATATCATATATTATTTTATATTATATATTCTGTGTTAAAGTAGACAATATATTAGTGTATTGTTGAATGAATTCATTCGAATCGTTGTTATTATATAAATACTGAACTAAATTTATGTTTCTTCAAATAACGATGTTAATTTAATCAAATAAAAAAATCAATTAACTTTCTAATACTATTAATAATTACATGATATAAATGTAATATGAATCACTGCTAGTAATTACAAATGGATTTAATTACCATTGTTACTGTTACTGTTATTTCACATACGAAAAATAGGTTAATCGAAATAGAATGCCATTCTCGTTTGTGGAAACAGAAATTTTAGTATCACAGGGGTGATACAAAACCGAGAAAATTGAAGCCGACGTGAGAATGATCGATAAGTGAAGAAAACAAAAAATACAAGGAAACTAAACAACTTTTATTTTTCTCTGTGTTATTTAAAGCATGCAAACGTTGTATGCAGATAATACCAACTGACGTCATGTTGCAAGTCAACATAATCATTTTACTTTTTCTCAAAATATTGTAAAAAAAAACGAAAAGAACAATTAATTATTTTATACTTTTTAACATTCGTTTATTCAAATTATTTTTTATGTACTATTACGTTATCAGATTGTAAAGGTAATATTATTTTGATTATATTGATTTAAATTCGTTTTTTTCAAGAATGCAACTCGTAAACATTATTCGTTTCTTCAGTCTGACGGAAGGTGTTGATTCATTTCTTCCTCAATATTTCTTTAGAGTGTTCTGTATTTTAAATTAAAACATTATTTATTTATTGTACAATGCAATAATATTTAAATTTGTTGATTTAAAATACTAGACACTATATATATATATTTCATATAAATATAAAATACAAACAGATTTGTTTTAAACTTAATCGATCAATCGAATATTTCTATTAGAAAATAATTAAACGAAATAAAAGAAAAAAAAAGAGAAAAAAGTATATTCTAAATAATAAACTATTGAAATGAATAAAGTTGATTATAAAATTATTGAAAAACCCTAACCCGGGGTGATATTATTTTAATAAATCATAATCGATCATTTAATTTTGACGTTAGATCGATTATTTTATAAACAACTGCACCAACAACTCTCGTAATAAAAATATTACTTTACTAAAAGCTGCATTTTAGTTAATTACATCATGGAAAACAACCCTTAAGAAAGATGAAGAAGAAGAAGAAGTAGTAGAAAAAAAAGAAGAAAGAAATAAATAAATAAAAGAGGGAAGAAAAAGGTAAACTGATGGTAAGATCCATCTTGAGTCGCTAAGATTAAGCGAACAGTGAAGGAAAATCGGAATTGGGATAAGAGTGGAGGAAGTCAAGCGCAAAGTGAAACAAATCGTCGTATAGGGGTGGCTTTGGGGATTACCAACATACACTTCTTGATCTTTACCCTTTCCCCCTGAACCCTTTTTTTTTTTT
>NW_014569670.1:461622-463498 GCF_001313835.1 Polistes canadensis | reverse complement strand
TGATGACGTAGTCGAGTCACCCCTCCCCTCCTATTTACCTTATAAGACAGTGCCTAAATGTTTTTCTATGCGTACTAGATTAGAGATCACGTGTATACGTTAGCTTCGTTGAACGCAGTCACGTGTAAACTTAGTCCTTCTCCTTCTCGTGTCTTTTTTTTTCTGCATATACATTCAATAGTATTGATCGTTTCTACACATAAAAATAAAAATTAAATACGAGTGTTATAAAATAAACTTCTACAAATAAAAAACATAGTATGAGAATGTATTGAGTGTTACTTTGTTGTTGATGTATTGTTTTATATATATTTAAAGATAAGCTTTTATTTATTTCTATGTGTCTTTATATTGATTCTTTCTGATTGAAATTATTTTAGAAAATAATTATGTAAATGTAATCTAGAATTTTTTATAAGTATAATAGAAATGTATATGCATATTAAAATATATATATTAAATGTATTAGATTGCTAGAAAATGTAGATAATCGATAAGTATATTTATGTATATATCGATTATTAGTTTTAATATTATGAAAAATGATTCTTAAATTTATCTCAAATTTAGTATAAACTAATTACAATGCATATTAAAACACCATTAAGACATCTAAGAATAATTTATCTAATTTTTTGTTAATTTATCCAGTTCTGTTATTCTTCCAATAAAAAACATTTAATTCGACATCCTCCCCTCTCCCCCAATGAATCAAAAAATCCTTGAATGAAAATCAATCCTACTCCTTCTTCTTTTTCTTTTTTCTTTCTTCTTTTCATCACTCTAATTATTTCACTTGTTCTTCAATGAAATTTACAGTAAATATACATATTTAAATTAATCCGAAAAATCGTTCGATCATTTTCGTGTATCGAATTCCATTGTAAAAGCATACCTACCTTGATTCTTGTAAAATGGGTGTACAGATATATTCTTTTTTATTTTCTTATTTTTTCAACGCATTACTATTCCGAACGTGATCGAAGAAAATGGGGGTTGGGGTTTGGGTTGGGGGTGGTGGGTCAAAAAGAAGCTAATGCAAGTCCGCCATATTGAAAGGGATTTGGCAAGATACCAATGATCTTCTTTTATCGGCAACATTTACCTCGTGTTGATACACGAAACGTACCGGATGCATGTATACCATATGTACACACACATACATACATACACATATATATATTTAATGTATTTTACTTTTTTTTAGTGCGAACGAACATTTCTTTATACAAAAATTCAAATACAAATGAATATTTTTCTTAATTATCCAATCAAAATTATTTCATTACGAAATTTTAAAAATCATATCACCCATGGGGGAAGGATGATCATCATCAATGTGAGAGTATTCATGTAAGCTATGAAACAAAAAATTGACTGTTCCGTTAAAAAATTGATGGTATTTTTATAAAAAAAAAAAAGAACATTTCTTTTTTTTTTTTTTTTTTTTTTCAAATTTTTCGATCAATCCATGAACCAATGTGCGGTTTATTCAATACCCCTACCCTCTTTCTATCATTCCATGGGGCGAGGGCAAAGGGGGTTGGGGTGGTTATCGAGAAAAAGAGAGAGGTATTTGTGAAGCACAGCAGGACTTAATCTTTTTCCCGTTCGTTTCGTTCAATTTGTCAGCGGATATCCCGAAGAGACGTGGACCAATTCGCAAAGTTTTCATCCGTTTCGCTATTTATCCATTTTACGATCCTCTCTTTCTCTCATTCCCTCTCTCTCTCTCTCTCTCTCTCTCTCTTTTTTCTCCCTCTTTTCCTATATGTCACTCTCATTTCTATTTTTTTTCCTATTTTTATTCATTCTCGATCAATATTTTAAATAAATGACCAGTACTTGTATTAAAATCACAGTATGTTTCTTTATA
>NW_014569670.1:458859-460173 GCF_001313835.1 Polistes canadensis | reverse complement strand
TATGTTCCTTTATATTAATATACAATCCTGATTAATGTTCCTAATATAAATATTGACCATTTGATAATAATCAAAATTATTAATTTAATAAATAACCAATCTTTGCTATATAAATAGAAAATAAATGAGATGTGGAAGTTTGTAAAGTGGCAACCAAAGAAAAACAATTAATAGTATTAAATATACCAATACACGAATAATATAATAAATATAATAGTATTAAAATATCAATTTACACACACACAAATAATAAAATATATTGAATAATCTATTGATACATCAAAAAAAGCAAAACCACACACACACACAAATAGTAGATCAAATATATTATTCATATTATACTTATTACAAAATACACTGACCAAAGAGAGTAAAAGTATATGATAAAAAAAAAAAAAAGAGAAAAACAGAAAAAGAATACTATTTTATCTATAATATTCAAACGGTAGGATCTTTTGAAGTAAAAGAAAAAAAAAAAAATACCCCCGTTCACTCATGGTCTCATATTTCGAGATGAAAACCGGTCTGGGGTGCGGTGAGGAGAGAGTTGAGGGGTATAAAAATGAAATGGCTTAACAAAACAAAAAAAAAACGAATTTCGAAAGGACCTCTATCAAAAACTACACGAATCTCCTTTTTGAACGCGTAGTACCATAGTTAATAGATAAATCCTATCTTTTTCTATACTGGTTATATATACTATATACATTACATCCAGTTTTACCATGTATATAAGCTACTATACGAAATGAATAATAAAGAAAAAAAAGAAAAAGCAAGAAAAAAAAAAAAAGTAAAACAATTTCTCGTTATTTTTCATTATTCCTGGAAAAAAAAGGATAGACTATAATAAAAAGAAAAAAGAAAAAAAGAAATTTAAAAATGAAAATAACGAGATAGGAGTTTCAATCTCTCTCTCTCTCTCTCTCTCTCTCTCTCTCTCTCTCTCTCTCATGCATGCATCGAAAAATTCCGTTTGATGCGTTAAATGAAGTGACAAGAGAGAAAAAATAGGAAGTTAAACGGAAAGAGAAAGAGATAGAAAAAAAACAAAAAAAAAATGATAAAGAGAAAGAGAGAGAGAGAGAGAGAGTGAAAAGTATTTGTAAAATGGAGAAAATGCTTATACTGTCATTCGATGCTTCTCAAACCCTCCCCCTGTCCCCTTTCCCTCTCCCACCACCCCCCCAGTCATCCGCCCTTTCTGCTTAGTTGCACGTGCTATGGCATTACTTGCTCGCACGAAAAATTCTCACGTATTTTCCGAACCCCCCCTCCCCCTACCCGCCCACCCCTCACGTCGTACCCTTTTTT
>NW_014569670.1:449518-457827 GCF_001313835.1 Polistes canadensis | reverse complement strand
ATAATAATTTAATTATAAAAATAAAAATAAACAATTCTTAATTATACACGTATACGTGGTAGTAGTTTTAACGAATAATTTGAAATAATATAAAGAATATAAAAAAAGGAAATCTAAAAATAATGACAATTTCGTCTAATAGATATATATTTTCTACACCAGCTATAAAAATGTTTATTCTATTTTTTTTTGTCTTCTAAAAAATACAGATATTTCAAATAAAAAAAATACTAAAGAATATAATCGTATTACTTGTTCGTATCTCATGCAATCCTGTTACGTATTCACATTTTTGAGAACATTGGTTCAACTTTTGTCGAAAAATCAATTTTCTAACAGGATAATATGACGTCACAGGAAGTAACATGCAATATCAGATTATTCGAAGAATTTTGAAATTTTGGAGTAAAAAAAATAGAAAAGGAAAATAAAATCGTTGATTCGAATTGCCGGATCATTCACAGTCGGTCCAGCAACTGAATTTTTTGTTTTTTTTTGGTTTCAACGAATCCTACACAGTATTTCTTTCTCTCCATTCTTGAAACTTAATATTTCACGAAGATAGAAATCGGTCCTTAATATATGGCACGAAGACGAGGAGGTTCTTCCATTCCTGAAAACTCCCATTAGATGGAAGAAACTCAGTAAAGAAAAAACTTCAACTAAAGTTTCCAAGTTTAATCGAGATAAATTTTGTTTCACCTCTAACCCCCCTCTACTCATCTTCCTCGTCTATTCTTATTTTACTCTTTTTCCATTTTCCATTTCTTTCTTTCTTTGATCAGACTTATCCTTGCCAAACCCTTTCAACCCTTTTCACCCTTTTTTCGTATAACTAACATTAAGAATATTGCGAATGTGAGAATAGGCTTAGGTAATATTTAAAAATAAAATTCTATTGAAAATTAATGAAATATATAAATGTTTAAATAAATACCTTGAAATTGTTTCTTTTCTGTTCGCGAGAAATAAATAATGAACGATTAACACAATTTCGTTAATTTCAAAAATTTGTATTTTTCATTTATTAACGTTTAAATCGTTTAATTGATAAACAAATTCTTTAGTGTTTTGAGATTAATTTATCTTATTAACAAATTATAGTATATAAACACTGATATAAATTTTAATGAAATAAATTTTAATAATAAATGATATTATATATTACAATTAAAAGAAATTTTTATAATTTATATAGTAATATCAATGAAATAATTTATCAATTTGAATGATATTTGTTCGTATGTTTAAAAACAAAACAAAAACTAGAAAAAAGAATAGAAGAAAATAGAAGAAACACTTATAAATCATAAAACTATTCAACCCAAACCCATATAAATATTTTTTCTAAACCATTAAAAATGTATTTTACCATCCAAAGTAAACTGTCATATAAAAATAAACGTAAGTTTTCTTTGAAACAAATAATTGGCTTGCACAATATACATGCGTTTCAACGAACCACTACAAATATGTAGAATTAAAATACAAAAAAAAAAAGATTAGTATCCTATCAAGCAAGAGAAAAAAATAAAAAAAATAAAAAGCATTCCCCATGAATAATATCGTACGATAAAACAACACAAAGAAATTTTTTTCTATTAAATATTTAATTATTAGGAAGAAAACAAAAATTCGTTGGAAGGAGAGAGAGAGAGAGACACTTCGATCATCTTTTTTTTTCTTTTTTCTTTCCCCCCCTCCCTCCTCCCTCCTCCCTCCATCCACCACCCCCCTTTTGTTCTCGTCCTTTTTAAT
Source organism: Polistes canadensis (assembly GCF_001313835.1). NCBI lineage: Eukaryota > Metazoa > Arthropoda > Insecta > Hymenoptera > Vespidae > Polistes > Polistes canadensis. Next base: position 456,069 of record NW_014569670.1, on the reverse strand, counting down.
TGCATTCACAATTCTTTTCCTGGGATCGATAATAAATGGAATAATAATCGTACAAAGGTTTTTTTTTTTTCTTTCCATGTGTTCGAGAAAGAGATAAAAGCAAGCCGATTGATCGTCGTTGGATAGATGGGAAAATTCTATTGGGATAATTCGATCAAAACTGAAAGTCGAGTTGTGTCAGGTAGGGTGAAACGTTAGGTACACGAACAACCGAACCATGTCGGATTTGAAATTAATGGCTAACTCATGCTAGTTCAAGAACGTAACCGCAAATAGGGGATAACTTTCTAACAAGTATCCATCCGAAAGTAATACGAGTGTAGAAAGAAGATAATTACATTTCTATTATTAATCGAATATTATATTTGTGTGGGTGTGTGTGTGTGTGTTTTTAAAAAAGAATGCTTAGAAATGTGAACGAAATGAAATAAGAAAGGTATAAGTTGTATTATTAGATAATAAAAATGGTTTTACAAATTTATCGATTATATTTATCATTATATTATTTGGTAATAAGATTTTTTTGTTATTTGTCGTTTGTCTATATTTAATCTAATATAATTTTCATTTAATAATTATATATTTATTTATATGAATATGTTATATTTTAATTTAATTATCGCAGTTAAAGAGTAATTATGATTATATTTTTAAACTACGTTTGTTTTATAAATAGTAGTTAGAAAAATATAAAGATTAAATAACAAATATTAACACACGGTTGATTCAGTTTGGTTTCTTAGTCTATAATTTTATTACGTATACATTGTATTTAACTTTTCAATCTTTCGTATATCTTCGTATAGAAGGTTTTTTTTTCGTAAAGTTAAGTTTCTATAAAATTGTCGTCCTCCCTTTTCTTCTTCATCTTCTTCTTCTTCTTATTTTTATTTATTTTCGTTTATCTTGGAAAAAAACGCGTCGTGGGAGATCTTTTTCTGCGGTTCGCACGTACGAATCCTCGCAGCTACGTGAAATCGAAAATAGTGCTCGAGGGAAGTGTAGTTTCTGCAGTGATTCGACAAATCGTCGAGAACTGCAAGTCCGGTTGTGTGTTCAGGTGCCAAGTGAAGAAAACCGGACCGAACAAATTGCCCTAGAAAAACTTCGAAAAACACTGCTCCACAACCTTTTAAGAATTCAACAACGATGCCAAACGTCTAAGAACTGTCGTCGCGATTTAACCGAAAACGCATGAAAATATTTAATGTCGTCGAACTATTCGAAATTAATTAAACATACATGAAATTTACTATTTCAATTGTGAAAACTAACGCGATCATTTTTATTTATCACGTTTAATTACGATTTTTCATTATTCAATTATTCTAATTATCTTTTCTATATACGATAATAGAATATCAATTATATTATATCAATTAATTTATTAAATAGTTGAATTCATTTCTTATACGTATTTATTGTCTTAGAATAAAGGTATATTCATTGTTTTTATTAATTCACATACACACACACACATTAATAATTAAGAATTAATTTCATTTTATTTACTCCATAAAAGTTGAGTTATCAAGTGATAATGGTAAGGAAGATAAACTTTTATAACTTAAGCATGATCGTGACTATACAAAAATCTATAATATCGATATATAATAAATCAGATGATAACTCTAAAAATAAATTTAATAATAACTTTAATGATAATCGTTAGACATAAAATATAACTTGATGATTGCAAAAAATATTAGGTTCCAATACCACATCGGTTTCATATTTATTCTAGTAAATCTTATATAGTAAATTTTATATTTTCGGTACTCTGTTTTAACAACAGAGATTTAAAACTGTCTTACCAACCGAGTTTAAAACTGTTGTACCGACCGAAAATAATCTGTTTTGCCAACCGAGTTTAAAACTGTTGTACCGATCGAGAATAATCTGTCTTACCGACAGAGTTTAAGACTGTCTTACCGACCGAGTTTTACAACTTTTATAAAAACGAGAATAATCTGTTATACTGAGTTCTGAAACTCTTTTAGCGACCGAAAAAATCTGTTTTACCGACAGAGGATTAAAACTGTTTTACCTACTGAGATAATTTTGTTTTACCGACTGAGATAATTCTGTTTTGATGACCAAAATAATCTTTTTTACTAACTTGGATTCCAACTGATTCCCCGATCGAGATTTATTTGTCTTACTAACAGAGACCTTAATTAGTTTCACTTACCGAAATTTTATTTGTCTTACCTTTAGAGGTACCGAAGTTAAGAAACTGCAAAAATGAATCAAGCACTTATTGATTTTTAATAATTTATTAGTTTGCAATTACCTGCAATTATTCTCATCTTTTTGCGGCGAAAATTTTTTACTTTTGGTAATTTTTATGGTAAGCTACCATCAGATCTCGGTTGGTAAGTCGTATTATCGACAGTAAAAAAAATGCGAAAATAAAGCAAGCAATTATGAGTTTTAAATGAGCAATTAGTGAGCAACTAACTGCAATTCTTCTTTTTCTCTGTGGTTAAAATTTTTTATTTCTGATAAGATAAAGGTAGTGCTCTACTATTACCGATATTGGCTTAGCTATGTTACTAGAATTTCAATATATTTGAAACTTTCTTATTTCCTAGTAACTTTTAATAGCAAATAGTGTACACAAAATGAATGTGTAATTAAATTCTATATACATTTAAAAATAAACAACAATTTAAAATCTAATAGAGATATTTTGTTTTAATTATTAATCAAAGGATTTTACTTTTTAGGAACGATTGTCTTAAAACAGGTACAGGAAAAAGATTTACTAGAATAAAAAAAAACCGATATCATATTGAAACTAGAAAGACCGGGGAAAAACGGACAAACAATTAAATTAATGAAGTATTCTATTGTTTTTTGTTTTCAATCAAGAGAAAAACGTTTTTGTTTTATCAATTATAATTAACTAATGAAATAAATAATTTATAAAGTAAGCAATTGTGGATTTTGATTGAACAAAAATATGTACAATGCAAAGCACTTATTCATTGTTTTTTTTCTGTTAAGGTTCCTTGCCAACGTTCCTACGAAGGATGATTGAGGTTTTCATCAAATTTGTATTGTTGAAAATACTTTAATACCGAGTACGATAATCCACACAAATAGTTCTCTCTTTGATATTTTTGTTTTAATCACGAGAAGCTTTAATTTAATTAAGGATTAATTAAAGGATTAGAATTAATTTTCTTACAGCTCAACAGGTTAAGTTATATTGTTTATTTTGTGGTTTACTGTTTAAGGTAACTGGCAATTACATTTTACATACAGTATTATTATATTTTTATAATAATTGAATAAAAGATAAATTGATTCCATTCTTACAATTTTTGTACAAATATATAAAAAATGATTTATCGATATTTTCTTCATGCTATTATTATTTTTTCTTAAATCTTTGCGATATAATAACAAATTATTCCACATTATCATCACTAATTTATAATATTGTTATTTACTTCGTCGATTATATTATTATCAATTTTTGTTTCCTAAATTAAAGGTTAGTTTTTTTTCCCATATATTGAAAAATCAGATCAATCAAATCGACGCGCACTCTGGTGGCAATAAAAATAATTCTCTCATTGTATATATCGTAGCCATATTTATAAAACTTTCGATCGTTCTCCTTATATATATATACGCTTCCTGTGTTTACCGTTAAACAATTTACATCTCCTGGTACATATGTTTCCCAAATTAGAATATGTTTTGATTAAAATGTTGGGCATTTATTCTTAAATAAGTAAATTCCTATCCAGAAGAAAAAAAAGAAAAAGGAAAATAATACAATCCACGCGAAAAGTTTTCATTTGACGAGGAATGGTGGTGAGTAGGTATAACTGGGTGGATTTTTTTGTTTAAAAAAAAAAAAGAAGAAGAAGAAAATATTTCAGACGAATGTTTTCGATCGGCAACAGGTAATCATTCGACGATGGGCAACATCCATCGCGTGATCGAGTTGTTCCTTGAGTTCCCTCGCTTTAACATAAACATCCTCTTTCATGAGATTATAACACATAGCTATTAATCCCATTCCAAGTAAAAGATAAACGAAATTGATGACCAATTTGGTATGACTGCTTTCCGTAGATTCACCTAGTGTCCATCCAGGTATAAAATCACCCATACCAATTTTACATAATGATGTAACGCAAAAATAAGTACTGTCAAGAAGATCCCAACCTTCCCATTGTGCGAACATGATTGAACCAACTAGAACGTATCCGAATATGACCCATAAACAAGCGGTGGATGGTACTGTAATCCTTTGACCAGGTTTCCTTTGTCCAGTACACTGATGTAAATTTGTATAAAGCCATCTGAACGTTTGCGCCAATATTTTGCCCATATTGAGAAAGTACAATACGTATAATGGTATACCCAATACAGCATACATCACAGTAGCACCTTTACCCCATGGTGTTCTCGGTACCAAATTACCATATCCTATCATGGTAAATATTGATAAACAAAACATAAGTGCTGCTGGGAATGACCATTGTTCAGATGAGGTCATACCGATGTTACAACTTTTTCTCAAATATGCAGCAGTAAAATTATTTTGCAATTCTATTAAAATAGAATTGGACACGATGAAAAATGTTGTACGATTGAATATATTAACGGTTTGATCGCCCGCCGTTTTATACCATAATACATCGGCGTATTGTTTTTGTATAATATTACGCGAACAATCGGGATCAATAATAACATTTTGTTTTTCGATCATTATAAAACCAAATGCACCGACTATAGCGTATCCAACAACGAGACCACCCACGCCAACTTGCGTACACATAAATGCTACCAACTTACGACAACAATCTTTTATTCTTTCACGTGCATCTGGTCCACCAGTTGACGTTGACGATGAATCCCGACTTCTCAATGACGATCTTAATACTGGACGTACCATTTTTTTTGTTTGATTTGATTTGATTTGATATAGATTTTAGAAAAATTCTACGAGAGATACACTATCGTTTAACAAACCACATGGAACTATACCCTGGCTGACACTAACAACGAAATTTGACTCAACCGAATTTCTATTTTCGTTCGGAACGTGTTTCTTCCTCTTCTTCTTCTTCTTCTTCGTTTATGTTTCTCTTTCCTATATCTTTTCATCTTTTTCTTATACATATTATATACTATGATATATATACGGTGACTCTATTTTATTATCTCTATCACATTTTTCTTTTTTTTCTTCTTCTTTAAATTTAAAATCTTTGAATTATGTACACACATTTTCTATCATTTTTTTAATCTCGATCGTTAATATCTTTTTTATTCTTTTTTTTTGTCTTTTCTTCGAATATATTTATACGTATTTTAATACGTATACACGGTGTCCCTATATTCTATAGGTTTTTTTCTACTTTAATCTTAAAACCTTTAACCTATGTACACATATTTTCTATTCCTTATATTTTATTTTTTTTTATCTCAACCATTAGTAGTATTTTTTCTTTTTCTCTTGGTGAGAGATTAGTTATTTGTTTCTTTATTACATCTTAAAAAAGGAAACACAAGAAATCTATATATAATTTTATATTACTTTATTATATTCGTATCTTTTTAAACAATCATTTGTTTTGTTTTCTCTTTCTCTTTTACATAATAAATTAATTAATAAAAAATAATATGTGTAGATAAATATTTATGGATGACTTTAGATTGTTATCTTTTTATTCGTTTATTTCGTATCTGTCCGATGTATCATACTATTTTTTTTTTTTTTCAATGGATTATAATTTTAAAAATAACACACGATTATAAAAGATGAAAAAAAAATGATATTGGTTTTATTCGTTGGTTCAGATTACTTACTGGCATTAATTCAAGAATACTTGAGAAAAACAGACGAGTTTCATGAACTTATGTTAGTGGTTCTATCTTAGGAATAATAAGTGTTTCACCAGGTTTCTTTATAGGCCTAGCATGAAACTTGAAATAGTTACACTCGAGATACTTCTTCGTCTTGCCAAATACAGTTTCTCACTGATCTATATAAATTCTCTGTTAAAAATATAAATAACAAAAGGAATATTAATCATCGTATATTATGTTTACATACGAAAATTTTAAAATAAACACGAATACTTGTTTACATTATTAAATAATATCATTTGATTTCTTCGAAATAAACAAAAAAGAAATGATCGAGAGAATAAAAATGATCGTTTGATGAAATTCGATATATACGAGATACGTGTAGATTGTAATATATATATTTATCTTACGTGTAATAAAAGAATAATCTCTCATTGAGACAGATAAAAAAATAAAACAAAAAAGGGAAGATTAATTGTTTAACGTAACTTCTTACGTTATTCTTTTTTTGTCAATTTCTTTTTGGTATCGTTAAAAGTTTGCTTAATTTTTTGTAATCTTTATATAATATGTCATATATTCGACTGATATTTCCAAAAATATCAATTTATCTATTTCACATTCGTGTGTGATTTCTAGAAATAATAATAATAATAATTAATAAGTATAATAGATAATATAATAATTAAAAATAAATTAAATGAAAATTTTTA
>NW_014569670.1:446148-448723 GCF_001313835.1 Polistes canadensis | reverse complement strand
TAAATAATTTCTAATCGAACCGAATACCAAATTGTTGTTGGATTAATTAAAGTTTAATTGAATTAGAAAAAATTTAATAGATAATGAAAAATAAATAGAAAAATAAAAATGAAGAATAAAAAAAAAGGGGAAGAATAAGAAGAATAATAAGAATTAGTTAGCAAGCGGTTAGTTTGATGCTAAAAAGCCGGTCAATTGGATGAGGGAGGATGTGTTATCACTATTGGTCGTCACCAACGTTTGACTTCATCCAGGCTCATAGTTTGACGACGTTGAACACGTTAAATCTCGTCGATAGGTCGGGGACCACCTCCACCACCTCCTCCACCACCTCCTCATCCTCCTCCTCATCCTCCAATTCCTCCACCACCTCATCCTCCTGATCTCTAACGTAATCTCGAGGGTTTTATTCAGTCAGATTTACGTCGCGTATACAACCAGTCGTATTACACTTGCTTTACTCTGCTAAAATACCTGCACCCGTGTATATGTATGTCTGCATATGTGTGTGTATATATGTGTGATCCACATGTGTGTATATTAAACCATTGACAAGGGTGTCTACCTTTCATTGTTTCGTTTCGTGTCGCGTTGTTCCACACATTTGGTTAAAAAAGAAAAATTAATTTTTTATTTATATATAACAAATATTTATTATTGATTATTATATTCATCGAGATTCTTAAAGAAACAAATTAATTTTTTTTTTTAATTTATATATACATTCGATTAATATTTAATAATTTATATCTTGTTTTACTTTTTTTCTTTTCTTTCTTGAAAATTATTTTCTTTCTCTCGTACCTCCTCCCTCCACCCCTTCTTTTATTGTTTTTACTTAAACAAGAAAAATGTGGATTCGTTCAACGTTACTCGTAATTTTAACAGGTAATTAAATAATTTACAAAAATATTAGAAAGTAATATTTAAATTTGATTAATGTAATAATATCTTCGTTGTTTCCTTTTTTTTTGTTTTTTAATCAATTGACACGTATCAACGACGTGGTTGTATTTTATTGTTTCTTTTTTTCTTTTTATTTAATTTTCTTCGGACACATAGGATAAGGATTACGAAGACAATCCTTTTTCCCATCACTTTCTTTTCTCTTTCTATCTCTCTTTCTTTCTTTTATTATCTATCTATTCATCTATCTATCTTTCCGATTAGGGGTGGCTTCGTTTAACTAGATTATTTTATTGTATTTTCTTTTTCCAATGGACACCCATTATAAATCCCATTGCAGTATTATACTTTTCGATAATAATTTTTTCGATTGGACGAGAAGAAAAATTAATTCTATTCCTTAAATAAAAAGAAAGAAAAATATTGTACAATTATTAATAAATATATTATGTTATTTTATTTTTTTTTTTCTTACGGATCATCGAAAATTATGACGAAAATTAATCTTATTCGTTGTATTCCCCCTTCTTCCTACCCCTAAAAAAAAAGAAATTGTACAATTATTATTATTCGATATATATAGAAATAAAAGAATAGTAAAATATATATATATAAACATTTTTTTATTTTTCGTACGATATCATCGAAAAACTATAAAAACTACGACGACGAATGATGATAATGATGATGATGATGAAACTAAAGATGACGAATCAGAAATAACTATAGATAATAAAATCTTGCCCCGATGATAAAAAGCGGAAGCGCGAATTATGTTCATTAAAATCTGCTGGCACTCGTTTGAACTATATTCGAAACTTAAATTATAATAATAATGTGTTATTATATCTGCAAAAGCGCCGGCGTTTATTTAACGTTATCCGATTGTACTTCAATCAGGATAGATGATAATCTTAATCGTAATCAATCGTTTAATTCTAGGAATCTTCTATCTCGTTTTATTCTCTTATTATTCTCATTATTATTATTATTATTATCCCGTATCAATGGTATAACGAAAAAAATGCGTACGTCTAATGTATTTTTCCCGCGATTGGCCAAATGAATCTGTGCTTAGGCCCAATGATCGGTCAATGAGGTCAATTCTCTTTCCTGTCGTTGTACATTCAATTACTTGTTCTCAGAGTTCATTGAATAAATGCACTATCAATGAATAAATATATTATATATAGTTTTTCTTTTTCATGTTGTGCACTGAAATTTGATTTCTTTTTAATTGAAACAAAGTTCATTTATTTTTTTAACACGTTGTAGATTCGATTACTTGTACACAGAATTCATTGAATAATTATGCACACTATCAATCAATAAATATATATATTTTTTTGTTCATGTTGTGCACAGAAATTTGATTTCTTTTTAATTGAAACAAAGTTCATTTATTTTTTTAACACGTTGTAGATACGAGTTCTTGTACAGAGAATTAATTGAATAATTATGCACTATCAATCAATAAATATATATATTTTTTTGTTCATGTTGCGCACAAAAATTTGATTTCTTTTTTAATTGAACAAAGTTGATTTATTTTTTTAACACGTTGTAGATACGAATTCTTGTACAGAGAATTCATTGAATAATTATGCACTATCAATCAATAAATATATATATTTGTTTGTTCATGTTGTGCACTGAAATTTGATTTCTT
>NW_014569670.1:440714-444972 GCF_001313835.1 Polistes canadensis | reverse complement strand
TTTATTTTTTTAACACGTTGTAGATTCGATTACTTGAATGAATAATATATTTTGTTTTTGTTATTGTTCGTTAAATATTAATACGATGATGATATTTGCCACGTAACACCCTTTGAGATTAAAAAATAAAAAGAATTATGTTGCACAAAAATTAGAGATTTCTTTTAAAAATTCTACGAAGTTCATTTATTTTTATCAATACATCAAACGTTTTTTTTTAATTTTTACGTAATCTCACATTACACGTTTTACGTAGAAATAGATATTTATTTTTAAATGAATTTTAACAGAATGATCATTGATCTGTGATTATCCACATAAACATTATCCGTAAGAAAATTAAACAAATGTAGAAAAAAAAAAGAACCATAACGAGTGGAATATATCAACGTTTCGAATATGCTTGCATATTGTGCAAAAAAAAAATCCCATAAAAACGTAGCACTGGTATTCAATGTATTAACGATAAAAATAACATAATATAAAAACGCGTAACAAAATACTAATTAATATTTTTTGGTTTATTTAAATTTATTACCGTACAAATTTACTGATCAAAAAAAAATTGAGACACTTTTATATACAACCACGTATGTCAAAAAAATTTATAGAAAATAAATGGCTAAATATAATATATAATATATTTTGTAGTTTTAATTAATAAACCATCATATTTTTCGTATTAAACGAAACACGAAAATCCTTATAGAAATTCATTTCAAATGAATTTCATTAAATCATATAATCAATTAATTAGTATACCACATGATAACAATCATACCAATTACCACGGGTGTCCTGTTAAATTTGATTAAACCTATTCGATTAGATAAATGATTACGTTGAAGATATATTTAACATTTCCTGATCAATTCGATCCAGGGGCATGGCAATTCCAATTTAAACACCGTAAATCAATCATTGTAAATATCTGTCTATGTATATGTGTATGTGTGTGTGTGTGTGTGTGTAATCATTTCAATACTATCAAATTTCGAATTATCTCGTAATCTTCTTTTATATTTGTTAGATAGAAAGAGAGAGAATCAAAAGAAAAAAACTACACACACATACAAACGAAAATTTTGTTCTCTTTGTAATTATTTATTCATTTGTTAGTTTATCTATTTTTCTTGTGTTTTTTCTTTTTTTTTTAGGATTTCACATTGGAAGAACAGCCGATTGGGGTTATTGGGGGGATCATGGTAATTATTGATAATTCATTTTTCTAACATAGATAATAAAGTTAAGATAATAATTTCATGATAATCGATAACAGTCAAGGACAATGATAACAACTTTTTTTTCTTTTTTTTTTTTTTTTACACAAACATTACTCTCATTCGATATTATTTTTTTTTTATCGATAAGTTGTTAAGTAGAACGATTTGTTCTCGATAATGTAATATATTGTATTTTTTTTCTTGTTCCGATTAATTATCGTTTTATGATAGATTATATGTATAACAATAAAAAAAAAAAAATAAAATAAAATAGATAAAACGATCAGATTTGTAAGAGAATATTTTTTGTATTCTTTTTTCTTTTCATTAAATTCAATCAATTATTCATGAAATTATCTTACTATAATGTTTTGTTTATAAACGATGTGTATGATCGTTGATAAATATTAATAAGTATTACATACGTCAGTATATATATGAAGTAAGAGTATTTTAATTCGATATATTATAATATTTTTCTCGTAACGACACGTAGTCACGTTCTTAAGTGAACGTGACTCTTTTTATATTAATTTAAACAAAAACTATTTTTTCAAATGTTTTAATTGTTAATTTTCTCTTCACGCGAATATAAATCCTGATAAATATAGTGACACTAAGAATAATATCCTGCGTGTCATTATTTCATAACTATGATTCTATTTTTAGAAAAATCGTAATCAACATTTTTCTCTAGTTGAATATAAATTTAGCTACATGTAATTGTATTAACAAATAAAACTCTAACATAAATATAACAAATGTTAACGTAATAATAATATATCGATTAATTGTTTGTAAGATTAAACGTTAACGATGATTATCAAAAATATCTATCTGATCAAATTTGACATATACAATTTGTATTTTTAATTTCACATTGTGTAAGAAAAATCTAGAAAAAAAAATAAAGAAAGAAATTCGATTAACGATTTGTCTTTTTAATTGATAAATATATGAAACATTTGTATAAAAATAATATGATTATTATAACAATTAGTATTTTTAATTTCATAGATATTATATGAAAGACATTTAAAAAGATAAATTTGATATTCGTAATATATTGTTTTATTCATTTATTTTCTTTTTCTTTATTTTTTATATAGAACCCAGTAAATGGCCAGGAACGTGTTCAACGGGAAAACAACAATCACCGATTAATATATTAACAAGAAATACGATAAATAAAGATTTTGGTGAATTAAAATTTATTAGATACGATCATCCGTTTACTGGAAAGGTTACTAATTCTGGACATACAAGTACGTAAACAATATTATTTATGATCAATATTCAAATCTATGTGTGTTTGTTTGTATGTATGTGTTCAATTTTAGATTAAATAGAATAATAATTAATAAATAAATAAATGATCAATATGTATATCTCCCATGAGAATATTCATTTGAATATTTGTTTTGTTTGTTGTTTAAAATTACTATATTTCTTTTTTATTTCTTTTTCTTTCCAACAGTAAGAGTAGATCTCTTCGAGTATCCAATGCAATTGGAAATCAAACACCTCTCGGCAAATTATACATTCGTTCAAATGCATTTTCATTGGGAATCCGAACACACCATTGATGATAAACGTTATCCATTGGAATTACATCTCGTTCATTACAACGACGATTACATTAATGACCTTGTTGCTTCCGAACACAAAAATGGTTTGGTTGTGTTAACTATTTTATTCGAGGTAAATACCCCTTACACATTTTTCTATTTTAATGTTTTCCACTTTTTAAAGAGAAATTTTTCTTTTTTTATTTTTATGAGAATATATACCAATTTGAATGAATAAACAAACAAAAATATATATATATATATATATATATATATATATATACTATGTCAGATATTTATAAATACGATAGAAAACAAACAATTGTATTGCAATGCTTGAATTATTTTTAACACGTTCGCGAAACTGAATGCATTCATTTTCATCCTGTATGCAAAAATAACACGAATGTTATTCAAATTTTCAAACAACAATAATTATTCATTTTATTTTATATATATATATATATACTCAATATAATTTTTCTAATTATTATTCATTTCCAAGTAATAAATAAATAAAACATTTATTTAATATAACGATTAATAATTACTATTACAAAATATTATATTTAATCGCATTACTAATATGATAATTAGTTTTAAAAAATAAAACATCTTTTCGCGAACGTGTTAAAAAATGAAAAAAATATGGTGGTGGTGGTGGTGGGGAGGGCAAAAAAAAAAAAACAAAAGAAAGAAGAAGAATAAAACATATATTATCATTGTTAATAACATTGTAGATCGGTGAGAATAATAACGAAGGATTAAATCCAATAATAAGTGGAGCAAAATTAGTAACAGAATGGATTGGTGGTAGTTTCGTAAGAATTAACGGTCAAGTAACACCTGATTTACTTGTTCCAAAAAATCGTAAGAATTATTACACGTACGAAGGATCATTGACCACACCTGATTGTAAAGAAGTAGTTACGTGGCTAATAATGAAAGAAAAACTTACGGTATCCGAAGAACAAGTAAGTTATTTATTATTATTATTATTAAATCAAATATAATATCATATATTGAAAATATTAATCGTAAGATGAAAAAAAAAAACAATGTGATAAATAATATATAAATTTTGTATTATTATTATTATTATTATTATTGTTATTAATAATAATTGAAATTGGTTTTTTTTTTTAGTTGGAAATTTTACAAAACATCGAATCGCCCAATGGAACATTGAAATTTAATTATCGACCAACCCAAAGTGTTGGTAATCGAAAAATTTATTATAATATGCCAGGATGTTCATCCGCTCCGAGAAATCATTTTTTCTTAAACGTATTTCTCATTATTTATTACATATTATTCGTAAAATTATCATAATTGTTTCGAATAACCATATACCAACAAAATTTACGATGATCCTAGTAAGTATGAAAAGAAAAAAAAAACAAAAAAAACAAAAAAAAAAAGAGAGACTGATGAGTATACGCATTTTTCTCTCTTGTTCTTTTTTTT
>NW_014569670.1:437863-439754 GCF_001313835.1 Polistes canadensis | reverse complement strand
ATATCGATCACTTATTTCGTAATACATTGTACTATAAAATTAAGTGCCATAACAAACAACGATGTAAATAATAATAAAAAAAAGAAAAAAAAATACAATAATAAAGTTTAATTAATACGATACACCATAACCGTATTTATAAGTGTGAAGACAATTTTTTTCCTAAGAAAAATATCAATATGTATTATCACACACACTTTAAGAACGAAATCATGCATTTTAAGTACGAAACCATTGTAAACAAAAAAAAACAAAACAAAAAATATATAAGAATTATGGTAATTCCCTGACTCATCTATACTTTATATCTTCTCTCTCTCTCTCTCTCTATATATATATATATATAGAACCATTTATTTTGAAAGTAGCCTAAGTCCACTGAAATATTATTTTTGTCGTTGAACGTAATAACATTTGTAAAGTAAACTGTAATTAAAAAAAAAACATTTCGTGGAATAAAATAAAAAAATGAAGTTAGTTATCACTATCAAAATAAATGGACTCTTATAAATATATAATATATGTAATATATATTTATATATTTATATAACATTGTAAAATAATTAATAATATAATACGATGTGAATTGTTCTGCTTGAAAATATATATATATATGTATTGTTGATGTTGAAAATGGTTTAATCGGAATCATCGTTATCGTCAGTTGAAGTATACTTTTTACTTTTGGATGATTTTTTTTTACATTGTGCTCCCTTATTACTCGAATACTTCCATCTTTTTTCATCACGATCCTGTTGACATCCGGTTGCGAAAAATTCTATGCTCGTACCATGCTCGTCTATTTTATCATTGTTATATAAATTTCTAACATTGACGGTATAAGTGCAATCTTGTTTAAGATGACGTAAATCATAGTGAGGAGTCTGTGAAATAAAAATAATCTCGATACTTGGAATAATAAATCGTTCGAGTAGTTACAATCGATTAAACGTCAATATATATATATATATATATATATATATAGATATGAATGTGTGAACTGTAAGTAGTTAAAACAAATATATGGTCAGACGATATCTCACATTCGTGTATAAAAATAAATATCTTTTTATTTTAGTTTATCAATAAGACAAATACTACAAATGACTTACTGTTAGTTATTTATTAAATCAATAATGTTCTTTAGAAGACTTACTGTTAGTTATATAAAACAAACGAATATAATTTATTGATACGCGATATTAATGATTCAAAACAATTTAAACTTATTATATATAATATAATGAAATATATTATTTTGAATGTGTTCAATTATTATTATCGTCTTAACCTTGTATTTAATTATAAATATTATTTTAATATTATTATAATCTATATAACACGAAATATTATTTTGTCAAGTTATTGATAAATTAATTTTGCTTTTTATATATACATACACATACACATATGTATATATATATATATATATTAAATAAAATATTTGTACGTGGAAATATGTGAATAATAATTCGAATGTGAATAAAATGATTATATTATATTACCTGAATAACTTTCCACAGTAATCTTTTTTTTGTTTCAATTGTATCATCGTAAATGGACGAACATGATTCTTCTTTCCAACTGACGTTATACATTTTTGCATCTTGATTCATCGGCCATACCAAACGTACCTTAACATCACCGCAATGACAAATCATTTTTCTTACGTGAAGACCACCTTGATACCTTTCGCATCTGCGAGATCGTCTCCCGATGTCGGCTTCAATTCAAAGTACACATTTCTTCGATCATTTATTTTACATATTTTTTCTTCTTTCTATTTTTTTTTTCTTTTAATTATTCGTTTCGTAAGAAATTATTTAAGAGTTAAGATGAAGAAGAAGAAGAAGAAGAAGAAAATAAAACAACGATAAACAAAAAATAAAAT
>NW_014569670.1:432758-436311 GCF_001313835.1 Polistes canadensis | reverse complement strand
AATTGAATATAGTGAAATATTTTTTCTCTTAACATTTCCAATAGAAATTTAAATTTGAATGGGATTATCATCGAATAAAAATTTGTAGAAAAAAAAAAAAAGAGAAAAAAAGTAAGAAAGTATGCAATTATGCAATTATGCAATTATGTTAAATACCTTTCTAACAGTCCTATGAAAAACTAATACAGAATCATTGGTTGGACTATTGATCCGTCGACTCCAAAAAACTTTGTAAAATGTTATGGGAACGTCCGATGTTGGTTTAACCCATCGAAGATTGATTCTTAACTTGCCACCAATCAAACGTGCTCCTGACAGGGTTAAGTTCTGTGGTTCTTTAGGATTCCGTGGTTCTGGAAGTAAGAAAATTGTTTCATCTTTTTTTTTACCGACGACACGAGGAGTCTTTAACCTGTCCCTATCGATTTTTACGTATAATAATAACAATAATAATGATATCAAAGGAAACTAAATGACAAACCTTTCATCTTTCATTAATAAAATATCCGATAATAATCGAGTAAAGTTATAAACGATTAAAGGACGTGTACGATCGATTAAAATGTACCTTTTTTTTTTATATTTATGCGAAATTATTGTTAACCATTTCATTTCATTTGTTTCTTTTTTTTTTTTTTCGTTCACACATATAATATTCAACGATTGTCGAGAACGGAGACATTTTTCTTCACTTTCTTTTCTTTATTTTTGAATAATTAAACATTCGAACGTTTGAAACGTTTCAAGATAATTGTCGATCATTTGAACGTGCATATTTCAATAGAAAAATGATAATAATAAATGAATCTATAGTAACACGTGTTTATGTGAAATCTTATTCTTGAAAAATGATAAGAATTATTAATAATAATCGAATTTTTGAAATGTTCTTATAAGAAGGTAAAGAACCATATTGAAATAATATTCAACCAATCGTCATTTCAATCGTTTTCTTATTATATATATATATATATATATATACCATGAGTAATATTAATTTTCGTAAGATCAATCGATGGAACGCATTAATTAATATACTATCGGGAAATGTTTTACCAATGAATTCGAAAGAATCTGAATTAACATTGTTAACAAAAGTTTACGTTACATTTACATGGATAATATTATTGATACACATTTGTGCATGTTTTTATGGTATATTTCGCGTATCTTTGGAATCGGCATTGAGAAATAGTACGAGTAATATGATAATCAGTGGTGAAATATTATTAAATTTATCAAACATGTACAGTCAAAGACATTTAATAAAACGATTGATCAATTATTACGATTATCTTTTATCATTGGATAATGAATTATTTCAAAATACTGTTTTAACTTATATAAGACCGGTAGAAAAATTATTAAAATTTTATACGATGACCGAAGTTTGTATGGCTGTTCTATGGGTTTCAAGGCCATTGATAACGATTTATCAAAAAGAACAATTCGTACACGAGGATTACGTTTTACCGATTAGTTTAACCAACGAACCTATTTCACGTAATATTTTTATCATCAGTGTTATATTAGAAATCTTTGGTATTGGTTATTTGATTTTTAAAAAAGTCAGTATGGATGTATACACGTTGAATTTGATACTTTTACTTACGTCACAATACAAATATTTGAGAATACAAATGGGTCGGATATTTCAAATGGATAATAATAATTCTGTTAAATATGAAAACATTGATAAAGAATTGAATTCATTGTTGCATCATCATTCGATCGTTGTTCGGTAATTATAAATTTATTTTCAATTCAATTGAATAAATATATTTTAATGAAACAATGTTATAGGAATCTTCTTTTTTTTTTTTTTTCGATAGGGCAACTAACACGCTGAAAAAAATAATATCGTTCAACGTTTGTATCGTACACTTGGATAGTGTATTACGATTTTGTTTTTTAAGTTTCATGCTGGTAGAGGTAAATCATTTTTTCTTTTTCTACGATTTCATTTGATTTTAAATTAAAAAAAAAACAAACCACGATATTTCATAAAATTTGAATGAAAAATATATTAAATTACAAATGTGTGTGTTTAATTTTATATAAATATTATTTATATATCAAATTTTCACACACACACATATTTATATTTTATTACAAAAAAAATAATGAATAAAAAATTTGTAAAGGAAATTTTTTACGAAATATATATACATAACGCGAATAATATGTAAATATTATTACAAATTATAAATTGTATTTGTAATTATGTATTTTTAGAACATGACAGTGAACATGGAAGGATGTGTGATAATATCTTACGCTATTGTTGCTGTATTACAAATATATATGATTTGTTTTTACATACAGGAACTTCTCGAAGCTGTTAGTAGGATAAACAATTTTTGTTTGTTCATTAATTTGATTGAATTTCGAAAAATATTTAATCGTATTATTTGTAGGGTTCCAACTTTACCGAAGACGCGTTCCACGGAGGATGGTATTCATGCGAATTACCGGTTAAACAAAATTTCAAAGTAATCATGTTTACGAATAAAATGAAATGTCAATTGTCTTTTTGCGAAAACATCGATTTGAATTTACCTTCATTCGTACAGGTAAAAATATATATATATATAATTAGAACAAAATATAATAAAACAATTTTAAATTAAATCATTATTTTTCAGATTATTAGTCAAGCTTACTCAATGTGTCTACTACTTTTGAAATTTAAATAAAAACCGGTTTTGAAATAAGGAGAAAGGGTTAGAAGGGCAAACAAAATTTTCTCTCTCACTCACTCTCTCATTTTGATGAAATGTGCACGATAATCGATTGTAAATGAAGTTCAATAAGAAATCAAATAAATAACATAACTATACTTAACATATAATAATAATATTTCAATTGGTAATTCGTTCATTAGTTTGCGAATCGTTTTGGAACAATTTAAATCGTAATTTTTAAATTTTGTTTAAATAAAAAAAAAAAAAGAAAAAGGGAAATTATTTTCATTTGAATTTACCTTTCGTTTTGAAAGGTCTCGAGGGTTGAGAATAACCTTTAGAACCGTTCCCATTGATAGCAGCAACACGAAATTGATACCAATGACCAGTTTTCAATCTACCCCGAAGAGTTGCGTGAGGTTTCGTAGAAACATGCCTAACTATCCAAGAACTCAATCTTGATTCTAAATAACGTGGACCGAGGAGATGACGTTCCTCGATTAAATATCTGACGTCACTATTAACAGACAAATTAGGATATACTTGTCCAATATTTCGCCATGTCAAATGTATGAGATTACTTTTTTGCTGTCTTATCTGAAGATTTTGTGGAATCGGTGGTAAATCTGAAAATAAAAACACAAAAATATATATAAAATTGATATTTAATTTATTGCACACTTCATTAAGTTATATTTTTCGGTTTAATAATAATAATTAATATGATAATTCGAACTGTAAAGATATTTAATTAGGTTTTATTTGAACAATACTATTTAATGAATATATTCGTGCAAAATAATTTGAAAATCTTTTGAATATAATTAAATGTCACATATAATAATACGTGATTAATAAAAAAAAAAATA
>NW_014569670.1:430016-432468 GCF_001313835.1 Polistes canadensis | reverse complement strand
CAAAAATATATATATAAAACTAATATTTAATTTATTGCACACTTTGTGAAGTTATATTTTTCGGTTTAATAATAATAATTAATATGATAATATTCCAATTATAAAGATATTTAATTAATTTTATTTGTACAATACTATTTAATGAATATATTTGTGCAAAATAATTTCACAATCTTTTAAATATAATTAGATGTCACATATAATAATACTTCAAAAAAAAATATCATTGGGATTATATTAATTTACCAGTTATATTATCCAAACCGACAGGATGCATACACGTGACACCACAATCGTGTGAACAACATTTGGTCAAATCTGGACAACGTGAATCGCTGTCACAAGCAATCAAACAAACAGCTTCGAAGGGTGACATAAAAGCACTTTCAGGACAATAACCAGGTTTCGTGTAATTCGATGCCAAACAATTTTCCATACACTGAAAACAAAAATATGATATAACAATATTTTCTTCTGAATACAAATATGTTTTTTTTTTATTGAAAATAAAAAGATACCGTTCAATTGTAATTAGTGTTGCCATTAACTCAATTTTTTCTGAAAAAGTGACTTATGTCACTTTCAAAATAAACATCTCGATTATATGCAATAATATAATATAATTTATAATATAATATTATAGTATATATAACTATATATATATAGTTACATTTTTTTTTTAAATTATCTAATTTGTTTTTTTTCAAATACAATTCCCAAAAGATCAAGTTGAAACCCGTGAGAGATAAAAGTGAACATTATACGATGGCAACGTTGAACGTTTTCTCGAAATAAGAATGTAAAAATAAAAATGAAAATAATTCGACAAAGTTAACATATTCCGGAAGATCATTTTGTAGGTTATCGTTCGTCCTTCCACTTTTTTGATCGTTCCTTATCCCCGCGTGAAACCGATTTCGATGTTCCGAAATGGCCAACTAAAACGAGAACTCACCGCAACGATCGTTTTCAAAACGAAGATTATTATCTTACGAGTTAGTTTGTAATGCGATACAGTTGAGAAGAAAAAGAAAAAAAATTAAAAAAAAAAAAAACAGATATATTTTTTCCCTTATCTTAATATAAAGATACTTTACTGTCCGAAATCAAGAGTTTTAAAAAAAGAAAAAAAAAAATGTATGCGCTGAAAAGGGAGAAACGCAGGAAAAAAAATATTCATACCTATTCGCGTGTCCAATCATCATCTGCTTCGTGTAGGTTTATAATTTTGATTTGGGATTTAATTAAAAATACGGTATGTCTCCTTATTAATTTGACTTCAAAGGGGTATATAATATTATTAAAAGAACAAAAAAAAAAAAAAGAAATGAAAAGAATAAAATTAATCTTCGACTCTTTGTCCGCGTTCATATATTATATTTTTTTAAATAACACACACACACACAGCAGTAGCAGTAGTAGAAGCTTTATTAGATTCATTTATTTAATAACAGAAAAAAAAAGAAAGAACTTTCGTATCATAATACAAAATCAAGCATTTCTTTTTTATTATCTAATATTCAAATTTGTTCTCGAACACAGGAAGATAAGAAGACACAAGATGTGTATGTGTATGTGTGTATTAAAATATAATTCCAAAAGAAAAAAAAAAAAGGAAAAGGGAATAAAAACAAATGTAACTTTTATTCGTTTGTTAATGGATGCAAGTAAATATATTTAGTCGAAAGTATCCGAAAAAAAAAGAAAAAAAGAAACAAAGGTTTGTTCTCGTTTACGATCAATGACTCGGAACGATTCAATGTTCAACATGGGAAAAGATTTATATGTGTTAAAGACTTTTCCAAAAGAAATAAGAAAAAGAAAGAATGAATAAAATAAAAAGGGAAGGAAAGAAAGGAAAAAAAAAAAGGACAAAAAAGAAAGAAATATATCGTTTTACGAATTCCCCCCTTTTTACCACCCACCCAATACCACCATCACAACTAGCACCACTTATTTTATCCATTTCTCTTCTTTTATCTTTTCCTTTATCTAGATAAAGGTTCAATGAAGGAAATCCTGGAACGTTTTAAGCGTTAGTAGTTCAGAAACGACCCAGGGTATTCGCTTGGACTGTCCTGGCTGTCGCAGAAGAGGCATATATCATTCGAACGGTCGAAGAAACTGGTTCGCTTACTTATTGGCCTACTTTTTACGAGCAATGTATAAAGAAAGAGAGAAAGAGAGAAAAGAGAGAAGAGAACGCGTGCTTGGTTCACTCGACATCGGTGATCGCCCTGGGGGCCATTGACCAGCTAATGAAGTTTGCTATGAAGATACTAAGACTACTGTCTGATCAACATTGTTATCTCAACTTCATACTTTCACTACTCTAATAATATCTTCTATTTTGTAATTGTTCTATTGTAAAATCTCTCTTCTATTTCTACTTGATAATTAAAACTTGTTAATGAAATTTGAAATGAAGATACTCTGATCAACATTGTTGTCT
>NW_014569670.1:420212-429456 GCF_001313835.1 Polistes canadensis | reverse complement strand
TCTGCTATTTCTACTTGATAATTAAAACTTGTTAATGAAATTTGCAATGAAGATATTTTGATCAACAATATTGTCTTCTAAACTTCATACTTTCACTACTCTAATAATATCTTCTATTTTTTGATACTTCTATCGTAAAATCTACTATTTCTACTTGATTATTCAAACTTGTTAATGACATTTGCTATGAAGATATTGTCTTCTGAACTTTGAACTTTCACCACCCAATTAATATCTTCTATTTTTTGATTCTTATTCTATAGTAACACACACACACACATACACACATATCTGCTATTTCTACTTGATAATTCGAATTTGTTAATGAAATTTGCTATGAAGATACTCTGATCAACATTGTTGTCTTCTGTACTTTATACTTTCACTACCTTATTAAAATCATCTATTGTTTCTTCCTCTTCTATCGTAACATTCTACTTTGTCAGAAATGAAAACAATCAGGTAAAAATATAAGAACTGTAAATGATTATTGTGTTCTTGTTTCAAAGCAGGAAGTTAAACGTTATCAATCCCCACGTATAATGTAATTCATTATCTTTTAAAACACGCTTACTTTCTTCTTGACGCTTACAACAACGTTTTAGCATTATCTTCATTTCATCGAACAAAGTTACAATTTCAGTCGAGTTAAAAGATTGAGTAGCATAAAAAGAGAAGACAAGAAAGAAAAAAAAAAACAAAAAAGAAAAGGGGAGAAACAGCAGACAAGTTGAAAACGCGTGAATTAATTTTATTAGCGTTAAGTACGTAATAAAAAATATAATCTAAATAAATGTGTATCACTCGCATATAAATTTTTTCTTTTCATTTTTACAATAGAAAATAATCATGTCGTTTGTTGAACGTTGTCCACGCAATAAAAGGCACAAATCCAGAAAACAAGAACACCGTTATGACTTCCTTTAAAAAGAAACAAACCGAAACAAACAAACAAAAAAACAAACTAAATAAATGAAAAAGAAAAAGAGACAAAATTATACGAAATATTTGATGGTAGAATCGGGACTATCTTAACTGAAATCGATCGAACTAAACGGGAAAAAAAAAAGAAAGAAAGAAAGAGAAATAAAATTCAACCATCAGGAGAGAAGGTCTTGCATTATGTTGGAAAAAAAGGTGCACGCTGGTTCACGACCTTCGATTTCTCGAGAGAAGTATAAAAGAAAAATAAGAAGAGGAAAGAGAAAGAGATTGTGATGATGGTGGTGGTGATGGTGGTGATGGGAATGAGAAGGAGAAGTAAAGAAGAAAAAGAAGATGAAGAGGAAGATGAAGAAGAAGAAGAAGAAGAACTACGAGGAAGAGAACTTACAAGGAAGAAGAAGCAAAAGAATAAAAAAAAAAAGAAAAACAAGAAGAAGAAGAAGAAGAAGAAAGGAACGAAGTTAACGAAGTAGACTTGCAAAAGGGTTACCGCTCCCGACCCATAACGCAGCAATACTTTAACTAAACCGAAAACTTTAATACCTTACCGCGAATTCGTTATTTGAATTATAAAAGAACGTTTCGTGTTATTTCGTGATATTTCGTTTGTGCAATTTAGTTCGAAGAAACTTCGAAACCCCCTCTACTCCTTTTTTTCCTTTCTTTTTCTTTTTCGTTGCCCTACTCAACTTCACCATCTTCTTCCCCCATTCACCTAACATCAATGTATCTCTTTCTCGGTTTTCTTTTTTTTTTCCCCCCATTCCTAATTTGAATTATAAAAGAACGTTTCGTATTCTTTCGTGATATTTCGTTTGTGCAACTTCGTTCGAAGAGACTTCAAAACCCTCCCTCTCTCTCTCTCTCTCTCTCTCTCTCTCTCTCTCTCTCTCTCTCTCTCTCTCTCTCTCTCTTCTTTTTCTTCTTTTCGTTGCCCCACTCAACTTCATCATTTTCTTCCACCATTCACATAAACCTCAATGTATCTTTTTTTGGGTTCCTTTTTTCCATTATCTTCTTCTTCTTCGTTTTCTTATCGCATGTGTGTGTGTGTGTGTGTGTGTATATGTGTGTGTGTGTATGTTTTTTTTTTTCATCATCTTCTGCATCAATTCATAATCACGATCGGGTTGAGAAGAAAAGAAAAAAGAAAAGAAAAGAAAAGAAAAAAATAATAATAAGAAGAAGAAGAAGAAGAAGAAGCTTTTATCACCGTTCCATTTGTGTCTCGATGACGTCCGATCGTGGCGCCATTAACGAGGCAGATCGGCAGAAATCTCAATCTCTCTTTCTCTTTTTCTTTCTTCGGCCTCACCTTTTTATCTTTTCGTATTCGATTTTTCTTACCGAGGGTTTCTTTTTTTTTCTTTTCTCTCCCCCACCCCACCCCCTGTTTTCTCTTTCTCTCTCTCTTTATAAAAGGATTCGTCGCGCGAAGATAGTCTGTAATTTCCAAGAGGGTAAATTAATGAAGTTTGTGTCCGAGAAACTTTTGGACCGCCCTCGTTGGCCCCCAAGCAACATTGTTAACGAAATTGTATGGTGATTCATGCCGGGTCAATTTTTTACCTGTCGCGGAAATGAATAACTTTCAAGCGAAGAAGTAACCGCCGTTCCTCCTTTTTTTTTTTCTTCTTCTTCTTTCCCCCCCCCYCCCCCCMCCMCCTTTTCTTTTTCTTATTTTTTTTTTTCATTTTTTCTTTTCTCTCTCTCTCTCTCTCTCTCTCTCTCTCTCTCTCTCAATTCGCTTCTTCCTTTCTACTTTGAAAAGAGGTCAACATAAACTCTCCAATGCAATATCAAAAGGAAAGAAGATATTAAGGGTAGCCTTATAGTAACCATAAAGTTGTACAGCAACTTTTGATTGAGAGATGAGCAATCTTCGATCATTCGGTTATCGTTTATCTTCTTCTTTCTTTCTTTCTTTTTTTTCTTTTTTTAATATTACTTCTTCTTCCGCTTATGTTTCTTGCAACTAAATTGTAAAGAACGATTTCGTTTAACGGATTCTTTGTATTTTTTTTTTTTTTTTAAGTAAATAGCACATTCCATCGAACAAATATATCCATTAAATTTTATATTGAAATTGAAGTGTTAAGGTTATATCGAAAATGTTTAACGAAATGAAACGAACAAAACTAAAAAAGATTATACCAGAATGAAGTATATATATATATATATATGTAGAGAGAGAGAGAGAGAGAGAGAGAGAGAGAGAGAGAGAGAGAGAGAGAAAAAGAAGAGAAACATTTTATCTTTTTTTAAAGAATGACGAAGCAATCGAGCCCCAACAACTTCCATACGTTAACCTTGCTACTTTGAAGTATGTCTCTGCAGAAGAAGCTAACACGTTTTCCAATTCCAACAGCGACCAACCATAAACTTTGCGAAGTTCATTCCTGGCATTGCCACACATACAATCTCACCTAGGGATCTTCATAATTCAACGTGCTAAGAAATGAAGTCCGATTTTGACGCATGCTCGTGATAGATTGAGTTAAAGTGCATACATGCAAAATATATATATATATATGTATATATGTAAATTTAATTTAACGATTATGCTTATGCACGCATACACATACATATATATATATATATATATATATATATTTATATATTATGTTGCTTTGCAATATTGGAAGAACAACCTTTCAAGATTTTATCGACACTCAATCGATATTGTAACGAAAGAAAAATTTCAACTAAATAAATTGCAACCAAGATCGATGGGTCTTTTACGGAACGATTAACTTCGATCAATTTAAATAAAGTATTCATTAACGATAGCTGTTCACAATCTAATTAATAACGCAAATATATTATACCATTATCGATCATAAATTTGAGTAAAAATGTATTAATTTATATGAACCTGTGTGAGATATTTAATATCAATAAATTATTAACAAATTGAAACTTTATATATTGTACGTAAATACGTGTAAATGCAAATGAGGTAAGTGTACTCAAACTTTTTACAGGTAAAGTATATATATATGCTTACTTAATGTTTTATCTATTACTAATATACCGTAAGTTATTAGATAATCTTTTGCCGACATTTAATGAGTTTTACAAAGACCAAAAGGTATAAGATTTAATGTCATTAAATAATTGTACAGAAATGCGTATAAATATAAATGAAGTGTATCCAACCTTTTTTTAATACACAGGTAAAGTATATATATATGAATTAAATATATGTTTATCTAATAACTATCTATTACTAATATACCGTAAATTATTACATCATTTTTACGATGTAAGATTTAATATCACAAAATGATTGTACACAAGTAGAATAAATGAAGTAAGTGTACTTCAAACTTTTAGATACAGGTAAAGTATATATATATGAATTATATATATGTTTATCTAATGACTATCTATTACTAATATACCGTAAAGTATTACATCTTTTTTTACGATGTAAGATTTAATATCACAAAATAATTGTACACAAGTGGAATAAATGAAGTAAGTGTACTTCAAACTTTTCGATAAAGGTAAAGTGTATATATATATATATATGTTTACTTAATGATTTATCTATTACTAATATACCGTAAAGTATTAGATGATCATTTGCCGACGTTTCGTGAGATTTTCTTCCAAAGAGCAAACGGTGTAAGATTTAATGTCATCGGAAAGATTGATCGTTATTAGAAGTAGTAGGGATAAGAAGAACCTGTTTTCGATAATGTCGGAAGATACGTTTCTAGTTCGCTTATAGAGAGAAAGAGAAAGAAAAAGAAAGAAAGGGGGAAAAAGAAAAAAAGAAATATAAAAATATAAATAAGAGAGAAAAAAAAAAAAAAGAGATGAGTAAAAGGGAGTCCGTAGCATTGGAACTCGCGTAACGCGTTACTGGTGTAAGCTTTTATAGGCTATTACTTTGGAGACTTTATTGCCACCCGCCAGTCAAAGCTCCCAGGGCTATCTCTTTCACCTTCGTCATAGCCCTTTATACTATACTACCGATGGCCTGAATCATTGCAAACGTGATGCAGCAGAAAAGGGGGAAAAAAGAAACATTTAAAGATAGATAGATAGATATATATATATAGAGAGAGAGAGATAAAGTATTAGCAATAAACCTTCGTATCAATAACTTATTGGAGTCACTTAATCGTAAGTCAAAATAAAAGATACGTGTAATTGTGTTACTATTACTAAACTATAACTCATAATTCTATTTTTTATTTTTACATTGAACAAAAGAAGTATATATTGATTATAATTAGATTTTTGATTTTTTATTTAAAGTGGGGAAGAGATTTGATGTTAAATATTTATGAAAAGTAAATAATAATTATAACTAAAACTAACGTCACCTGTAATTGTGTTACTATTAGCAAACTTTAACTCATAATTCTATCTTTTATTTTTACATTGGACAAAAGTAGTATATATTGATTATTATTAGATTTTTGATTTTTTATTTAAAGTGGGGCAGAGATGTGATGTTAAATATTTATGAAAAGTGAATAATAATTATAATTAAAATTAACGTCACCCCTAATCGTAAGTCAAAATAAAAGGTATCTATAATTGTATTACTATTAGCAAACTATAATTCATAATTCTCTCTCAAAAGTATACATTGATTAGAATTAAATTTTTGATTTAACATGGGGAGAAAAGAAAAAATAATAAATGGAAAAAAAAAATGTGTGATATTAAATATTTATAAAAATAAAATAATAATCACAATTTTAAATACAAATACTTCGTAATAATAATAATTAATAAAACACGTGTTACAATTATCGAATTTCAATTACATGAAAATTATCTATAAACAAGATGATTAATAAAATGAAATAAAAAAAAAAAAGAAAAGGATTAAGAATCAATGGATAAATAATAGATGAAGATAAGAAATAAGAAAATAAGGTTAAGGAATAAGATTGTAAAACAAGATCCAAGATTCCCCATAAAACTACACTTTACTTTACTTTACTTATTTTTTTAACGTATTTAACCATTTTATTTGTGAGAATCGAAAGAAAGAATTTTTTTTTCTCCTTGGCAGGACACTTTCGTCCTCGAAAATACTTCGCGTGGATCGTTTTGGGTTTGGGTTCGGGACTCGATTAGCATTTTCGAAGTTCCAGCTTGAAAACCATTGCAACAACAACAACAACAACAACAACTGCCGCGAGCGAGCAAACGAGAGACCATAAATCCTCGAGCGTGACGATGATTCAAGTGGACTCAGGGATTCAGGGACACACGCATAATTAATTAGACGGGGACCTAAAGTGCACAAAGAAGATTCCGAACGGCCGAATGATTCATGCTTCTTCTCCTGTGCTTCTGGCTTGAGTTTAACCAACCTACTATGTTCGTTCTTTCGTTCCTTTCGTTTGTTTATTTGTTTGTTTATTTGTTTGCTGCGTGAGAGTGTCTATATAAAACACACGTGTACGTATGCATGTATGCGCATACAAAAAGAAAGAAAGAAAGAGAGAGAGAAAGAGAGAATAACCAGCGACTGGTTCGATGATTTTATCACGATATAAATTTCAAATAGTTTCAACCTAAATAATACACACAAAATATTTTGCGTTGTATATAATATTTGATTTTTAAATTAATATTACATTTTACGAAAAAACAATTTGTTATACATTTGGTAAATACAATTTGTAATACGATAAATATCATTATGAATTTTTAATTCACCTTAATTTACACACTGATAATATCGCTTAAGGTATTTTCATTTGTTTTCTTTTTCAAGTTATACTTCTTTCGGCGCGCGTTTTGCAAAAGTGAAGTTAGATGCGACCGAAAAAAATCGACACCACGAAGTTGACGATATTTACGATGCGCGGGAAAATTGAAATTATTTTTGAGGTTATGGAGATTGGATTCGTTTTAGTACGTGCGTACATAAGTACACACATCAGTTTTTTGTTTTTTTTTCTTTTTTTCTGTCCCCCCTCATCTCATCCTATTCACCAATCGTTAGAAGAATAAAATAAATCGATAAGGGAGAATAAGAAATATCGGATCGAGTTGAAATTTTAATGCGTTTAATCTTTTCATTATTTCATCTTTTTCTATCTTTCTTTCTTTCTTTCATTATATTTTTGGAATCTGATTAAATTTGTTTACCTCGTCCGGATGATTATCACCGCAGCGTGCATCGCATCTTGCAACTCTGATCGAGTCGTATTCCTCGACATACTTTGTCCAGGATGCGAAACATCCTGGTAACAACAACCACCATGGCCACCACTCTGCAAACAAACAAGAAAAAAAAAGTAAAAATATAATCATGATTCAATGTTGTTTGTCAACAATTTCGTTCAAGCACGATGATTAAAATTAAAACTTCAGTTTAGTCGTAAAAAACATGCACAGACAGAATTTGAATAATCCCCTGTTGTTTATAATTTATTTACAAATTCTTAACATAATAATATTACCTTGTGTTTAATTGAAATTAATAACAATTCAGTATACTCTCTTTCACTTTATTAATTAAAAAACAATTATAATATTTGTTGAATATTAGATAACAAAATAATATAAAATATAAGTAGAAGTATTGAGAAAATAAATCAATAACGCGTATTAAATATTAAACATTTAATTTTTTTCAAATATTAATAAATCATATGTATACACACATACACCAATTAGAAAATAAATAAATAAATAAATAAATTAATTAATTAATAAAGAAAAAAGAAATGGAACGGATCATTCGGGAAGAAAAATTTCTAAATAAATCACCAATGTTCATATCGACGTGTACAATGCACAAATACATATAGATACACACACACACATATGTATATACTCAAACACACAAAGTAACATAAACGGATTGTACGGTTACGCGTGGCGATATGGCCGAGCTACCATTTCACGCCTCATTAAAGGGATCTAATGGGTTTCGCACGCGCGAGAACAACCAACCGAACCGTTCATTGTACCAACAACTGAGAAAATAACGATCCGTTTAAAAGCTAAAACGTTACAACGAGTTATACATATAATACATATATACATAAAACACATATACCTATATGTATATAAAATATGACCAATGTTTGTGGAATTTGTGATAATTCGTAAAAATTCAAAATATCAGGCCCATTTAAATTTCTTCTTACACAACAAATTCTTCAAAAGTCAAACCCATTCGATGAATTTCTAACGATGGAAAAGATCCTTATTTTTTTTCCTTCCCTCTCCCCTCCCACACCTATCTATATTATATAATTATATGAATATTTATTTTGAAAGCAACCTAAGTTCATTTGTTGTCAGTTGTTTGTCGTGTTAATTATAATAACGTCATGTTGATAACCATGGTGGTTAGTTGTCGTAAAAAATATTTTGTTGAGAGGTGTGGGGAGAGAAAAAAAAATGGACTTAGGTCATTTTTATATATATTAGGATGAAACAAAAATTCGTGCGTTTTATTCTGTTGCCTTTTCGGAAGTCAATACAAAAAATTAATCTTTATATATGCATGCGAAATATTAATAATTAAAAAAAAAAAAAAAAAAACCGTACGAATATTTTGTTCGTGAACCAGTTATGTTCATACGTTTATCGTGTTGTTTTTTTAAGTGAATAAACAATTACTTTATATGCAAATAAAATATTAATAATTAAAAAACTGCACGAATTTTTTTGTATCGAACCCAGTTCTGTTCGAGGCGTTTATTCTGTTGTTTATCGGATAGTGCAATTTTTGTTTGAAGTCAATACACAAAATTATTTTATATGCACAAATAAAATATTAATAATTAAAAAACTGCACAAATTTTGTTGTCAAACCAGTTTTGTTCGTACGTTTATCGTGTTGTTTTTTTTAGATGATGCAATTTTGTTTTTGTTTGAAGTCAATACAAAAAATTATTCTTTATATGCATGTGAAATATCAATAATTAAAAAACTGCACGAATTTTTTTGTCAAACCAATTCTGTTCGTCCGTTTATCGTGTTGTTTTTTTTTAGATGGTGCAATTTTGTTTTTGTTTGAAGTCAATACAAAAAATTACCTTATATGCAAATGAAATATTAATAATTAAAAAACTGCACGAATTTTTATCGAACCCAGTTCTGTTCGTGCGTTTATTCTGTTGTTTATCGGATACTGCAATTTTTGTTTGATGTCAATACAAAAAATTACTCTTTATATGCACAAATGAAATATTAATAATTAAAAAACTGTACGAATTTTTATGTCAAACCCAGTTCTGTTCGTGCGTATATTCTGTCGTTTTTCGGATACTGCAATTTTTGTTTGATGTCAATACAAAAAATTACT
>NW_014569670.1:404275-419937 GCF_001313835.1 Polistes canadensis | reverse complement strand
TATATCTCTTTATTTTTTTAATCTTTCTATCTATTAATATATCCATTGTTCTATATATCATTCTCAAAGAATTCACAAACTTTTACCAATTTTATCCACCCGATCGATAAAGAAAAAAAAGAAAAAAAAAAAAGAAAAGGATAAAGAGTAAGAAAAATTATCTTGCTATCATATTACGATCTTTAACGTTTTACGTTAAAAGGCGAAAAACCAGGCGCGACCTTCTTATTCGTCCGACTCTCGATAGGAATTCCAAAGGAGAAGGATGGAAAAGGATGGGGAAAAGGATGAGAATGAGGATGAGGATAAGGATGAAGAATAAGAAGGAGGAGGAGGAGGAGGAGGAGGAGTATAGTAGTCGAGAAGAAGACTTCGTTCGTTCTCCACGGGAACTCATGGGGACCACGTTGGGTATATCTCGATCAGGATCGTTCGCATAAATCGTATTTTGCTAAATCGAAGAAGAACAATCTTCTTTTCTTTGGATTTTTATCCCTCTCTTTCTCTCTCATTCTCATCTTCTTCTTCATCTTTCTTTCTTTCTTTCTTTCCATCTATCTATTCCTCTCTCTCTCTCTCTCTCTCTTTTTCTTTATTTCTCTTTCTCTTTCTATCTACGTTTAACGTACGAACGTCGTTTTCTTTCACCGACGTTCGAAAGTAAAAAAGACGAATTCCTAAACAAGTTAAGTGCCGATCGAAGGTACCCACCAAGCTATGGTGGTACCGGCTTACAAGCTGCTAAGCCTCTTCTTCTTCGACGAAGCGCCATCCTGGTAAATGCAATAGGAATGTGGAAAACGTTTACTATACTCTTTCTTTTATATTACATATATCTATCTATCTATCTATCTATCTATCTATCTATCTATCTAGCTATCCTTATTTCTAATTCAGAATTTTCAAAGAACTTTTAACTTCCCTCTCCTTCTTCCCTAACCCCCGCTCCTTTTAACCCTCCCACATGTCTCACACATTTTATTATTTTATCAAATATATAATTTACTAATTTTTGTTTTATCTACACGAATAATGAAACAATTCCATTTAATTTGATCTCTTGAAACACTTTTTTTATTTAATATTAACCCTTGTCGAGCAACAAGGTACAAAACAATATTACCATTCTATTCGAAAACCCCCATCGAATTCTCGTGAATTGGGTACAGGGGGAAGGGGGATAATACTGTTTGACCCGATGGAGATATACTAAATCTTCCGTCTCCTATTTATCTTTTTTCTTCTGTTGTTTCTTATCCTTTATTTCGATCCTGTCTCTCAAGGAAACTCATTTTATCATTTTCATTTTATTTTTTTTTTTGTTGTTGATTATTCGTTTATCGTTGTCAGTCAATTTTGATAAGATAAAAGATACTTTAGTTAAATAAATTTTCTTCTTGTAAAATAATTATCGAAAAATGTCAAGAAGTTATTAAACGATAAACTTTCATTTATTTCTTCCTTTTTTTTTCTTTTTTCTTTTTTCTACACCGGTATATACGTAAATGTAATTAACAGTTAAATGTAATCGATGTAATAATTTTCCCTTAAAAACGAATAAATAAAACTTACGCGTATCGCGTATTGAAAAATATCTCCTTGAGATTAAATAATACAACCATCTAAGATTTCGTATGCATTCTGCGAAATGTATAAGGGGAAATATGAGACTATTGCAGTAATGCAATCGAAACATCGAATTGTTTTGCCATTGCCACACGTCGTAAAAAAATACAAGATTAAAAAAAAAATAAGAAAAAGTTTGAGGGAGAGGAGGAGAGTAAAAATTCGCGTGTTAAATTTAATTCGATCGTCTCGAAAGGAATTGGGCGGGCAGGTGAGAACAGGAGGGGGCGGGATCGTGGTGGGTGGAGGCGGAGGGGGGAGATGGAAACAAATTAGATTGTTATCGGGAATATAATTTTTCGCGTGTCGACATTTATTTTGAAATTAACTCCGCAATTGTGTAACGTTAAAAGAATAATGAAAATCAATTCGTTGTATATGTATGTGTATGTGTGTTATTTTTATCTTCCTTTTTTTCATAATTATAATAATTACAACTCTCCAAGAGAATCCTGTTCTCATTTTTCTATATTTTTCGGTTTATTTCTATATTACTCTTTTTTTCTTGATCATTTACTTTAATGTCAAGAAGCACGCGTCAAACATTAGAAAGTTCAATATATATGTGTGTGTGTGTGTGTGTAGAAAGATCTTATAAATATGTACATACGTCTAACTGTTGATCAAGAAGACACATGCAACCATTCGTTTTACACCTTCCGTCTTTCGATCGTATCTGTCTGGATTAGCGGTCCTATCAGACATGTTTCAAATAAACTATACTTCCGACTAGTTCCTGCACTTTTAAATGTATAAAAATGATTCCCCCTTGCCCTCCCCCCTCACTCACTCACTCACCAACCCTTCTTTCCCGATCAATCATCCTTATCTATCCTTTAAAACCTTGTCACACTTCCGTATCTTTCTCTTTCTCTCTCTCTCTCTCTTTCTTTCTCATGGTTTCTATCAAGATTTGTAATTAATGATATTTAACATCAATTAAACTTTGGACGGATTACTTACTTACAAGTTTTGATTGATTTCAAGAAAATGGGATTAAAAAAAAAGAAAATAAAATAAAAGATAAAGTGGAAAAAGAAAAGAAAAGAAAAAAAACAAGGAGATTGTTTTAGAAATCAGTCTGCCCTTTTTATCCTGTACGATGAATTCGGGACTTATTTTATACATAGTAAAGAATATTGTATCGAAAACGATGACTCATATACCTGTTTCCTTAATGCCAGTTCGACTTATTTCACTAAACTAATCCCTGCGATATATACCTTCGAGAGGAACGTTCTTGTTCTCTTTCTCTTTCTCTTTCTCTTTCTCTTTTTCTCTCTTTTCGTCCTGTTCGATCGACTGTTAAATCCTAAATCTTTTTTTCGAGGGAACATGCTAAGTTAGTGTGCGTATGTTGTATATAAACTATCTAGAAAAAGGTTGTCCTTGATCAAATATTCGCGAGTTAGAATAAAGGAACAAATAAAAATCAATTTCTTTGTCTACTTTTCTTTTTTAAATGAGAATATTCGAAATGTATATTTTTATAAAACCACATTTCTAATATAATATATATTTTAAACGAATTTTAAAACAAACAAAAAGAAAATAATACAATTAAATTTGTAACATGGGGAAGCAACAACTCCCCTTTCCTCCCTAAAATTAGAATCCTATAATTTTCTAACATAACATATATTTATTTCTAATATAATATGTATATATATATTTAAACGAATTTTAAAACAACAAACAAAACAAAATACAATTAAATTTGTAACATGGGGAAGCCACAACTCCCCTTCCCTCCCCAAAATTAAAATCCTTTAATTTTCTAACATAACATATATTTATTTCTAACATAATATATATATTTAAACGAATTTTAAAACAACAAACAAAAAAATATACAATTAAATTTGTAACATTGGAAAGCAACAACTCCCCTTTCCTCCCCAAAATTAAAATCCTTTAATTTTCTAACATAACATATATTTATTTCTAACATAATGTATATATATTTAAACGAATTTTAAAACAAACAAAACGAAATACAATTAAATTTGTAATATGGGGAAGCAACAATTTTCTTCCCTTCCCCAAAATTAAAATCCTTTAATTTTTTAACATAACATATATATTTAAACGAATTTTAAAACAAAAACAAAATAGTACAATTAAATTTGTAACATATTGAAACAACCCCTTTCCTTCTCTCCCCAATATTAAAATCATTCAAAAACGATACGAAAAAAAAATAGACAAACAAGAAACAAAAACGTATTAAAATATACACACGTGTAATATACATACATGTATGATTACATATACATATAAAATAACAAGAGGTGTGATTTGTTAAAAATAAAAAAAATAAAATAAAATAATGAATAATCTCGTAACGTATCTCTTTAACCCCTTTTACGATCTATACATACTTTTAAGGGTGGTGGTAGTCGGTGGTGGGCGCCAGCAGCCAGTGGTGGTGCCTTCGATGCTATTGGACCCCGTCGAGTTAGGTTTGGATGTTGGCCTACCGAGTGGAATCATCTGAGCCACTTTGCCAAAGGGGACGACGATTCTTTTGCTGTCAGTTGAAGTTTAATAAAGATGGTTGTTGTTGTTGTTGTTGTGCATATACACGCGCACAGTCCACAAGAAGAAGAATAAGAAGAAGAAGACCAAGAATTTGGAGATTCCCTTTTCTTTTTTTTTTATAATCACTGACAATATGAACAACAACAAGAACAAACTAACAACAGCAGGTCTGATGGTTGATGGTGGTGATGCTGATCGGCATCACATCGGCACAACGGCAACAACGGCAGAGCAACAACAACAACAACAACAACAACGAAACAACTCTACTCGGAGATACGAACCGAACGTTTTAAATAAAAAAAAAAAAAAAGAAAACAAAAATGCAACTGATGAAACAACGAAAACCGTTCGAAGCTTACTTTCCTGACCGGGCCGATCCTGTTGCTGGTGCTGCTGCTGTTGCTGCTGGTGGTGCTGATGCTGATGCTGGTGCTGCTGTTGCTTGCCTGTCGCTTACCTCCCCCAGTACTTCTCCTACTCTAACTCCGGCCCACACCATTCGTTTCCACCACCCTTCTACCACCCATCGCAATGACCGAATCATTAAGTTCAGGAAAGGGTCCTCCTCTTTTGCCTTCGTTAAGAAATCTTTCCGTACTCTGATCTGCTCGATTTCTTTCCTTTATCCTATCCTATTCTCCTACTCCTCCTTCTACTCCTCCTCCTCCCCCCCCCCACCAAATGAACTTCTTGTTTTTTTTATTCTTTATTTCATATATGTAATTCCTAATACCATCGATTAACTGTTATTAGACTCTTTTATAATATGTCATTCTACATTCTTTTTTTGTACTTTTATTATTATTTATAATAATATAACAATTTTTCTAACATAATCATCGAATGCGTTTTAATTAATTCGATTAACTACACTTTTTTTAAGAGACACCTAAAATATATAATATATAATCATACGCATCATCGATTTTTATTAACGTAGATTTACGTAACCTCTTTTTCTTTTTCTTAACATAAGAAAAAATAAAATACGCGTCTAATTATTATTACGACAAATTCTTCTAAAACTTAACTCTTATAATACTTTAAATAGATTATTTCTAATATAATTTACAAAAGAAAAAGGTGAGGTGGAGTCGGGTGGGAGTTTAGGTAAGTAAGGAGACCAAAAGGAAGTTAAGTAAATTAAAATAAAATAAAATATAACATTCAAATGATTTTTATCGACGAGGAGATATTCGTTAAGTCTCTTTGCAAAATTAACGAGAGAGAGAGAGAGAGAGAGAGAGAGAAAGAAAGAAAGAAAGGTTTTATCGTCGACGGTTTCGTGAATAGGTTTTCAGTGGTAAAAGAGAAGGAGAGGGAATGATCAGAGGATCCCCCAAAGGTGGGAGGGGAAGAAAAAGAAAAAGAAAGAGAGAAAGAGAGAAAGAGAGAAGGACAAGGAGGAAAAGAACAGAGAGGGTCTATCTTCGAGTTCTTGGCAAATCCAACCTCGAGCCTGCCGCACAGGTACTGCAACCTGTGTGGCATGAGAACGGGGCCTTCTCTCTTCCCACATAATGAACGACTTCGAAGAACGGTAGTGGCATTGACCTGAATCTATTAGGGTTTTGGTTTGGCGGTATTATAACTTGGCCGTGAATCAATCCCTTACTTAGACTCAACGTTTTCTTCTCCTTCTCGAAAGAGAAAGAGAGAAGGGACTCCCCCCCTTACCCCTCCTTGTCCACACCCAACCCTCTAATACTGAACAAAAAATTCCAATAGGTACATCGTATTCCAATTATTATATAAGATCGAGATCATGTGTTTTTGTTTGGTTGTTTGTATGATGGGGAGAAGGGAATGGGTGGGATTTAGGAGAAAAGGAAAAAAATTCCCATTTAAATCTATAATCATAATATTTCTTCGTCAAATCTTCTCGTACAATCCTTGCTTTCTTTAATTCCGTTCGAGATGATCCTCAGTAGTTCATTCGTCTAATATTTTTGAGAATAAAACACATGAATATTGTTAGAATTTAATATTTTCGTTTACAGTTACTCGAGAATGTATTTGAACACATAGATAGAGACAGTTTTTTTATGTCGTAAAGAAATAATTAATTGGACAAAAGTGATCCTAATAAATGTGAGACTTGTTATTTGTTAAAATAATTTTCTGGTTTAAGTAATCTCTCTTTAAATTTTGTAAGAAATAAATTATATATATATATATATTTTGAATTGTTTGAAAGTATATCTAGAAAATCATTCTTTAAATTCAATTTTATAATATTGATTGGACAAAAGTTATTCCAGTAAATGTTAAAGAGAGACTTGTTTGAAAGTATATCTAGAAACTCATACATTAATTCAATTTTAAAATATTGATTGGACAAAAGTGATTCCAGTAAATGTTAAAGATTTTGTTGTTATCTGTTGAAGTAGTTTTTTGGTTTAAGTAATCTTTAAATTTTGTAAGAAATAAATTATATATATATTGATTTGTTTGAAAGTATATCTAGAAAATAATATATTAATTCAATTTTATAATATTGATTGGACAAAAGTGATTCCAGTAAATGTTAAAGACTTGTTGCTATCTGTTGAAGTAGTTTTCTGGTTAAGGTAATCTTTAAATTTTGTAAAAAATAAATTATATATATATTGATTTGTTTGAAAGTATATCTAGAAAATAATATATTAATTCAATTTTATAATATTGATTGGACAAAAGTGATTCCAGTAAATGTTAAAGACTTGTTGCTATCTGTTGAAGTAGTTTTCTGGTTAAGGTAATCTTTAAATTTTGTAAGAAATAAATTATATATATATTGATTTGTTTGAAAGTATATCTAGAAAATAATATATTAATTCAATTTTATAATATTGATTGGACAAAAGTGATTCCAGTAAATGTTAAAGATTTTGTTGTTATCTGTTGAAGTAGTTTTCTGGTTTAAGTAATCTTTAAATTTTGTAAAAAATAAATTATATATATTGACTTGTTTGAAAGTATATCTAGAAAATCATACTTTAATTCAATTTTATACTATTGATTGGACAAAAGTGATTCCAGTAAATGTTAAAGATTTTGTTGTTATCTGTTGAAGTAGTTTTCTGGTTTGAGTAATCTTTAAATTTTGTAAAAAATAAATTATATATATTGATTTGTTTAAAAGTATATATTTATAATAATTAAATAAAGTATTTTTCATATATAAAATGTGTTCAAATACATTAACGAGTCACTGTATCTATGTATTTATTATTATTAATTAAGTCTAACGATTTTTCTAATAATGTGAATATTTGATTAAATATTAGAAAGATTGAAAGAGATATAAAGATGGATAGAAATAAGGTGAGAAAATGAATGAAGATTCCACGTTGCCGAAGGTAACGTGTTTAGTAGATCTGAAATAAGAAAAATAAGAAGAAGAAGAAGAGAAATAAAATAAAAAAGAAAAAAAAGGTTGATAAAATAAAATCAAATAAAATAAAAGAAATGAAATAAGAGGTAGAAGAAGAAGAAGAAGAAGAAGAGAAGTAAAGTAAAAAAAAGAGAAAAAAAAGTAGATAAAATAAAATAAAATAAAAGAAATGAAATAAGAGGTAGAAGAAGAAGAAGAGGAAGAAGAAGAAGAAAAAAAAAAGGGGAAACGAAGAAAACGAAAGCAATCTCTTTCTCTCACCACGTTCTTGTGCCTCCGGTTCCATGCGACGTTGAACTTGACGTCATTAATTATCATCTCGATTAGTGTATCGTACTTATTGCCACGAGAACCTTTGAAACGTGTTAGCTGAAAAACGAACGGGTTACAGTGTGTGAATTATCGTGAAAGTTTCGCGTGCCATTTAAATTAGACCACATATGTATATATATATATGTGTATGTGTGTATATATATATATATGTATCTCGTGTGAGCCATTTAAATTAGACCACGTGTGTACATGTATGTGTGTGTGTGTGTATGTATCTCGTGTGATACTTTTTTTTCTCTTTCTTTTCTTTTTTTTTGGTCATCTACTAATTTAAATGATACCATTATTAAATCAGATAAAATGTTGTCATTAAGATTAAACGATCTAATATCTACAAACCCATTTAATGTTCTCCTCTTGGTCCATGGTTATCGAGAAACCATAAAA
The DNA here is from genome assembly GCF_001313835.1 of Polistes canadensis. Lineage (NCBI taxonomy): Eukaryota > Metazoa > Arthropoda > Insecta > Hymenoptera > Vespidae > Polistes > Polistes canadensis. Next base: position 411,671 of record NW_014569670.1, on the reverse strand, counting down.
TGGATAATTTGTGATGCTAAACAAAACAAAAAAATATCGTACGATCGTTAAAGAAAATTTATTCTTTTCGTGTGTTGTTATTTAATAATGGATAAGTGTAGATTTTTTATTCTTTGCATCTCTCTCTCTCTCTCTCTCTTTTTTAAGGTTTGATTTTATTTCAGTTTGGATATCGACAATTAATCCAATGATCACTTACATGTCATTCATTTCATCGAATTTTTCTACTCGTTCCATAAATTCCATCGCTAAATCAAATGCATTTGGATTACTCGCAACAGCCATAAGCGTTACTTCAATATGTTCCGTTGAAAATGATGATAAATACCTAAAAAAAAACATCTATCAATTAATTTCTATTTTTTCACAATTAGAAATATTGTATTCTCAAATATATTTCTCTATATATCATTTTTAATGAATAATTTTAATATAATGCGTTAACAAATTTTCAAATATATTTCGATAAAGAATAAAAACCTTTTTTCTGTTTTTTTTTTTTCTTTTTCTTTTTATCAAGGTTTAAAATTTTTCAAACTCATCCTCGTAGTATTAAAAAAAATATAAGAGAACTACGTATTAAATATTCTCGTTGGAGAGTAATTCGATTGGAATATAAATAAAATTTCTCTTATTATTTATTGGTACAACCAAATGGAACATTAAAAATAATCACATCAATCATACCATTCGATCAATGTTGAATTTGGAGTACAACCAAGAGCATATGCCAGGCTAAATTTATCGTTTTCCTTTGGTTCGTGATATTTAGCCAATAACTTGAACCATTGTTCCGTCGAAGAAAATTTAGCATACGTGCAATAAACCCAAACTAGAAATTCCGACGAAAGATCTTGTTCGCTTCTTCTCGAAGGGGAATGGTGGAGGAGGGGAAGGGGGAGGGGGGATCATAAAAATAATAATCATTATGATTTATTATTTCAATAATTTTACGATTGAAACAAACAAAAAATATTTTCAATTGACACCCAATCGTATAATACGTACTCGGTAATGGTGGTATCGTTTAATAATATTTTATCCACAAAATTGTAAAGATATTTTAAACAACTTTTGTGACCGATCCAGCATGCCCATTTTGTTAATTCGATTTGAAAAGTATTCCACGTTTCCATATCGGTCTCGAACAAATTTTGTACTTTCGATTGATAAACTTCGTCGATTAATTTGCACGTCATGAACTGTGACAGATAAAGGAATAAAAATAAAAAGAATAAGAAAGAAAGAAAGAAAGAAAGGAAGGTCACATAAAAAGAAAAATTTTGTTCCCCCTTTAATACAATGTAATAATTTTCAAACTTAATTTTCTATCGTCAAAAGTATATTATACTTGACAACTAAAATTTCGTTATCGAATGAACGAACGTGTGTTACGAGAAAGAAAGATTTTTTTCATAAAATAAATTAGCCTTCCTCCTCTTCTTCCTTCTCCTCCCAATTACCAATATATTTATAAATAAAATATCGTATAAATAATAAAAGCAAATTAACAATATATCTGCGAAACGTTACGAGCTGACAAAATACAATTACATACTGACACTTAATTATTATTCTTACTGAACAAAATATTATACATACATATATATATGTAATACACGTAACAACCATTTATCTTACAAAATATATATCACTAATTAATAAAAATACTAAGGTCAGGATAAAAAGAAGAATAAGAATAAGAATAAGATGAATAAAGGAAGCCAGAAGCAACGAAGGGGAGTTTAAAAGATTCCCTCGTGTTGTTTCTTTGGACGAACGAAGTTAGTAGTAGTATTAGTAGTAGTAGTAGTACCTATACAATCGAGTAGTCGAGTAGGATTCGATTTATGTAAATAAATTCTCGTTCTTTGGATTGGGAGAGAAGGAGGATGAGAATAAAGAAAGAAAGAAAGAAAACAAGCGGAATAAAATGAGCCAATGCAAAGCAAAGTTAAACAAATCAAAATAAAGTAAACCGAAGTAAAGTAAAGGAGGTAAAAAGAAAATAATAAAAAGAAAAATGAAATTAAAAAAAAATAAAAAAAAAAAACAACAAAGATAAAAATAAAAGAAGAAGAAGAAGAAGTTTAAATGGTTTTTCGACCCTTTTCAATGATAATTTCTCCGAAAAGGAAAGCTGTGTGTTACGTAGCAAAGTGGTTAATTAAGCGTTCCCGAAGACTCGTATTTTGGTGCAAATAATGATTAAGTCTTTCAAGGCCTAATTGAACGTCGAGTCGTAATGACGGGCGGCAAGCTATGATCGCTTGTATTCCTGTCGAAGGGATAATCACTTGTTTTATGATGCTATACTTAAGACTTAACTGCACATAATGGGCGACATAACGGAGAACAACGTGGTAAACGATTTAAGCCTTTAAGCCTGTTATCGGTTATCTTGCATATCTTATCGTTTAGGTAGTAGCGGCATAAATTAATAATAAAACTGGAAAACATGCACACGAATATACGAATACGTAAAATACGCAAAACACGCAAACATACACGTGAGCACGCACGCGAACATCTTATATTTTTCTTTTATTTTTTTGAGAAAAATGTAACTTTCTAAATCGATGAAAACAATTTTTGATATCATGTGTATATGTATGTGTGTGTGCTTTTTTTCTACCTTTGGTTCATTTTTGCATGAGGAAAAAAATTATACATCGCGTGTAATAATTTTGTTCGCAAGTTTGTTTAAAAAAAGAAAAAAAAGATTATAATAAAACACACACACGCGCGCATACATATGACGTTTATTACGCGTGCGAATGTATTTTTTGTACACGACAAGGATAAATATACATTTACGCGTAATTTGTTTTATTATTGTGTGGATAAAACACAAATCAGTTCGTACTTTTATTATCTTACGAATAATTGAATTATGTTATAAACTGTATTATGAATTTTTTGAGGTTTGTTTATATAAACAATTTATCTTGAAAATATAAATAATTATAAAACGTACGAAATTTTATCGTTCAGCTTAATAATTTCATATTTGTTTTACACACTTTTTGTATTATTCAAATAAAATAAAATAAAATATATAATTCTTACCATAAAAACGTGAGAATCCCAAAGACGATATTCGATATACCCTAAGGCATCCTTCACCAACAACCATACATTTGTATCTGTATTAACGTTCAATTTAAGAAGAAATTTCCAGATCAAAGTTTGATCGAGTAATCCTTTGTTGAACATAGCAAACGCGTCACTAAGTATCTGATGTTTTGTCGTATCCGGTAAAAGATCGAATCGATTTATTAGAAATTTCCAATTTTCTTCGTCGTAATTTACTCGATACAATCCTGTTGAGAAAAAAAAAAAAAAATGATGGGATAATGTAATAATAAAAAAGATTAAAGAAAAAATCTGATATTAAATATCCGAACGTTATATTATAACTTCATCTCGTTAACGTTTAAAAATATATTCTCTCATTTTGTTTTGTTTGACTTTTTGTTTTCCTTATTCCACCCCTCTCTTTCTTTACTTTGATTTTATTTGATTTTAATTTATTTTTTTTGTTCTATTTATTTGATCCTTATACGAGATGATTATATTATTTTACATTGTGACCTGTTTGGTTGATATTAAAGAGAATCCATTGATTATTGAAAATTGCTTCACTCAAGCCAGTATCATTAATCACCATGCGTCTTTCATGCATCCATGCCTTAGGCAACGTCCCATCGAATCGCTGATCACTTTCGATTGTCCACGTTAAAGGTATACACCATAATTCCTCGCTCGTACCATGAACGTTTAAATCTTGCCTATAAAATCTCTCCTAAAACATTTATCGAATGATTCTTTATTGTTATACTTTGATAGTTATAATAAATGTATATATATATATATATATAGATACTTGATTAAAAAAAAATAAAATCTATGGTGTGTGTAATTTTTGTTTGTTTTAAAAACCTGCATAAGTTCGACAAGACCGGTATCGTTATTTCTGTTAACATGAACAACAGGAAATCCAGCATGATTTGTCCAACCTTTCATAATATTTTGAATAGAAAAATTATGAAATAATTTGGACAATTCGATTTCTTCTTGAAATATATCCCATAGATCGTTTTGATCGGCGACACGATAATAATACGTATGAATATATTTTTTAATCGAAGAATAAAATATTGTTTCGCCGAGAAAATGAAATATCATATTGACCAGGCAATTGCCTTTAACGTATGGGGTAGCATCGAATATATCACTAAGTTTTTTCCCCGTAATATTTAAATTGAGATACAACGGATGTGCATTATCTTTTTCTTCTTTTTTAAACATTTCACGATATTCCATAGCCATAATATCTTGTACACTCAAAGACGATTCGATCTGAAATTGGTAACCGTAATGGAATTTAAGAAGAAGAAGAAGAAGAAGAACAAAAAAATTCAATAAAATAATAATAATCAAGAAAATGATCAGTTTCTCTCTGTCTTTCTCTCTCTCTCACCATACTTAATGCCTTGATACCAAAGAAAGATGAAAAACCTTCTTTTAACCATACTTCAGACCACCATTTCGGTGTTACCAAATTACCGAACCATTGATGGGCCACCTCGTGAGATGCGATCATAGCAAATATCTTCTTCTTATCGATATGTTGATTTTTATTATTACGCAGAAGCATACTACTCTCCCTGTAAATTGAAAATATATATATATATATTCAATTATTTTCTTTTTCAATTTATATATTCTAAATTATTTTCATCTATACATAGAAAATAATTCGATTATAATAACTATAAATTTCATTGTCAAATGTATATATAATATTAATTATCTAAACAAAAATAATCGTATAAAAATTTTAACAATAATGATCTTGAATAAAATTGATCAAAGATAAATATCGTAAATTTGATAATACAAATATTAAGAAATTATTATTTTCATCTATACATATAGAAAATAATTCGATTATAATAACTATAAATTATTGTCAAATGTGTATATAATATTAATTTTCTAAAAATAATCGTATAAAAATTATTACAACAATAATAAAAATAAATTATAAATATATAAATATTTTATCCAAAATTTTATAATACAAATATTAAGAAATTTATTTCAACGAATTAGCAGTGGCTTTTTTGTTTTTTAATTCTAAATCGACAAAAAAAAAAAAAAGTGAATTTTTTGTTCTCGAATTTAATAAATTTTGTATCATCCAATACATTATTCCGAAAGTGTATATAAATATTAACGTAGATATGCACAGTTTAATATACCGAAACGTAATGAGACCCCAATTTTCCATCGCCGAATACGCCAAACTTGGTACCGCTATCATGTCGAGCTTGTCCAAGTCGTAATGGAATCCCGTTAAATTTTGCATGAGCCTGACTATCTGTGGTATTAAATTTCCGATATACATGGTATCATTTTGCACGTATTTTCTTGCGAACACATTATGAAATGGCCGTTCGGTAACATTAATTTGATAACTTTGAAAGTCAGTCACCATGAAAGCGGTCAGATACGTTGACATTGGTGGTGTTTTCTTGTAATGATCCCATACGTGATTTGGTATATCGTTACTAAGAAATCATAAGGGGGGGGGGGGAGGGAGGGAGGGAGGTGGTTAAATATTATGTCACGTTTAATATCAATTAGTATAATATATATTTTCTTTTTTCTTTCTTTTAACAACATTTCTATTTGTTGTTCGATCGGTATATTGTTTTTTTGTTTCAAATAAATCCTCGATATTTATAATAATTTTTTTACGTGGACATAGATATTATTTATTTAAACTATCTTACCTTTTTTTAATACTTGACATATTTTAATATTTATTATGATATTTCAAATAATTCTTAATTCTATTATTTTATATTATTCATTTCTTATTTCACATATAAAAATTCTTTTTGAATATTATTAAACAAGAAATAATTATTTTGTTAAATTTTATAAGATAAATAATTATTTCTGTAAAACTTGAAACCTTGATATTATTTTTTTTGTTCTTTTTTTGATTTCACTCTTAAAAAACAATCTTCCCATTTCTTTTTTGTTTGAAAATGTGTGTGTGTGTGTGTGTGCTTTTTTGTGTTATTTCGTTCATATTTGAAATTGATAGAAAGTTACAAGAAAGTAGGATTAACGATTTAAGTAGAAACTTACATTTTCTCTGTAGCAATTCGAATTGAATTAGAGTGAGTCCGCATGTCGACCTTTCGACCAATCGAGATTCGAAAAGGAGCCTTCATCGAAGGCTCATCAAAGCATGGGAAAGCTCTTCGAGCAAAATCAGGTGAAAAATTCGATACTGCTATCCATCTGAAATAACGGAATAAAATGAACGAAATAAAAGAAAAAAAAAAACAAACCAACAACAAATTGTTTTTCTTTCGATTAATTATTATTTTTTTTTTCTTACTTTTTGTTTACTTTTTATTTTTTCCTTTTTTTTTTCCTTGAACAATTTTTTATTTCAACGCGTTTTACTATTTTATAATTCGACGTATTAAATGAAATAACAAACTAACCTGGTAACATTGGTGATTTCATCTTTGTATTTGCTACGAAACAAACCGACAGGTTTTTCGTTCAAATTACCATTGTATTTTATTTTCATAAGATATATATTATCCTTCGTCAAAAATTGTAATAGAAAAATATCGAGAAAATCATCGTCCCTAATGGATACGTAATTTTCAACGATGTAAGTTTTGTTGTTTTTGGAACTAACGTAACTGATGATGCTGACGTTTTGTATATTTAATTTGTGAGAATGGAGACGTATGTGTTTCGTTGATTGTTTACAGTAAAGTTGAATCTCGACTTCGCCGATGATTTTAAAATTGTTCTCTGTCAATAATGGAATTATTTGTAATCTGTAGAAATAATTAAAACAATCAAACGTTCTTCGTAATTGTTTCTCCATTTACAGAGGTAATTATTTTTATATATATATATGTGTATGTGTTTACGTGACCATAATTATGAAAGTAATTTATATAAGTTAAAATTAAAAAAAAAATAAATAAATTTATAATTTACATTATATATTATTTGAAATTAAATTAATTCAATATGCATTATAATTATAACGATATTGTCAAAAATAAAATTTTAATATAATTCTTTTACATATCTCAAAACAAAGGATATAATTGATCAACAATTAGATTATTTTCATAATTATAAGCTCATATACATATATTTTTTGTTCGTTTAATTTTATTTTTTTCTTGGATCATATATTATTTAATCAAATAAAAAAATAAATTTAAATGATCAACAATTAGATTATTTTCATAATTATAAGCTCATATACATATATTTTTGGTCATTTAATTTTATTTCTTCTTGGATCATATATTATTTAACCAAATAAAAAAATAAATTTATA
>NW_014569670.1:402080-403835 GCF_001313835.1 Polistes canadensis | reverse complement strand
CATATCTCAAAACAAAGGATACAATTAACCAACAATTAGACTATTTTCATAATTATAAACTCATATACATATACATATATATTATTTTTTTGTTCGTTTATAATTTTATTTCTTCTTCGATCATATATTAATTTTTACCAATATATACATAATATATATTATATACTTTTTATTAATATATTTACTTACGTATATTCCAATGGTATAATTTGATTAGGTAGTCTTTCAAGATAAGATTGTTTTCTCGAAACAGAACGATGTTTGTTAGGATCATGTTGTCTATTTTCATTACGACTAACCAAAATTGAATTAACAAACCAATATATAATGAATGAGGCAACCACTAATGAAACTATTGCCATTAACACAAAACGAATTTTTAAATGAAAACATCTTCGTTGCGTTGGTTCTTCGTTTGTTGATTGTTGTCTCGCATAAGCTTGGAAAGTAACTTCCACTATATCTATAATTATTATTATTATTATTATTTCTTTTTCTTCAATAAAATATCTTAATAATAAAATATAAACATTTGGGTATATATTAAAAATAAAAGAAGAGACCATACAAAAAAAAAACAACTACCTGACCGTGCCGTATGATTTGCCATTAGATAATCGTTGTATTATATTAATTTTATTTTATATATATATAAATAAAAAAAAGTAGAAGGAAATGGGTATACAATCTTAAGGATTTCAACCTTAGCAAGAGCAAACGAAGACTGACGAAGTTCCAAAGTCAAGACGTTCAAGATTTGCGTTCAACCAGATGCGATGTCCAAAAATATCCATACACTTGTAGACACCATGTTACATTTACCAGTTCGATATGTTGAATATCATTAAAAGCCATCCTTTATCTCTCCCACTCCTTATCTATTTTTATTTTTTTTCTTATTGATATATAAAAATATATTCTTTAATGTATACCCCTACCTTACCTCCCCACACACCCCCAACGTTCTTACAAATTAAATAAAATATAAATATTTAATTGTTCTTTCTTTTTAATTCTTTGAATGTTGAATACAATAAAAAAAAGGACGTACAAAAAAGTGAGTACGTGTGTGTGGGGTTTTTTCTTTTTTATCTTTGACAGATAAAAATGTAAATGTTTAGAAACACCGACCGACGTTGATTCTTCTTGAGTCACGAGAAACATTTAACTCATATAAGTACAGTTCAGTGGTAGTATCTATAATAATGTTAAATGATAAAATGATCTCAAAGTGAAATTGTGGGAGTCTAATCTATGTTTAATATGCTGTTTCAGTAACGTTTAACTTACGTTTCGCGATCGTAATACTTTTAAAGCTTGATAGTTAAACTGTTACCTAGTATAATGTCGTATATTATTTGCTTCATCGTTAATGACAAAACCAGAAACATAGATATATCTCTTGGATGTAGATTACCACTACTATTACTACTACTACTATTATAACTACTCGTGTATTATCTTTTTATCGTGGGAATTTGTTTGAAACGAACGATCAAATTCGTTTTTTATTTTCTTTTTTTTTTTTTGTTATTCGACCGATGACACTTTTATCGTATTCACAATTTTCTAACATGAAAATTAATATTTAATATCTTGAATAAATACTGTAACACACAATATGATTATCGAAACAAATTAAAATATTCGATTTATATCGATGATTTATTTTACACGATATTGAAACAAATTTTTTTAAATATAAATATATACGATCGTAATAAATAAAATGTCATTTTAAATATATATATATAT
>NW_014569670.1:390416-400774 GCF_001313835.1 Polistes canadensis | reverse complement strand
TTTCTTTCTTTTCTTCTTTTTTCGCAATATAAATTCTCGAAGAGAAAGAAAATGTCAAAAACGTGTCAGAGACGAGCATTTTAATTTAACGCGACGAACGTGTTTCTCGATCGGATAGGAAGGGATTCTCGCATTCCAAAAGGGCGGATCTTTCCGGGGATCATCTTGCAAAAAAGATATTTTATCTCTCTCCTCCTCCTCCTCCTTCTCCTTCTCCACCCTTCTCTTTTCAACCCTCTGTAATCTAATTTCTTTCTTTCTGTTCTTTTTTCTTTTTTTTTTCTTCGTAGAATTCGACATTTTAATTGCATCAATGGAATATTTTTTTTTATATGTAAATTATTATTATCATCGGCATTATTATTAATAAATTTATTGTTATAATAACTTTTATTATTATTTTTTTTTTTATAAATTTAATCAATCTATATCAATTATAAAATAATCTTAATCGTTAATCATCTAGAATCATTTTTATTTTACGCTCCCCCCCCCCCACTCCGAGAGCATTTAAGAAAAAAAGAAAAAAAAAAACAAATCACAAACCGATCTTGAAGATACTTTTAAAAAACCTTAACTATAAATAAATAAAAAAGATAATGAATATCTGTGCACAATTTGTCCTTTTTAAAATGTAGATGTGTGTGTGTGTGTGTGTTTTCGAGATAATTAAATAAAAATAAAAAAAGAATACGAAATAATTGAATTATAATATTATGTTAATTATGATTGCTTATTAGACCTAAAGATACTTTCTATAAATGTACAAAAACTATGTGTTTCTATATTTATCTCTTTTTATAATAACACCGTATCGATAAAATTCAAAACAACGATAACAAGATCTGATGGGATATTTAATAAGGGTTATCAAATTTAATTATATACCATTTGACGTAAGAAACATATAATTATTACATATCGCTGCTACTCTCTCTCTCTTTCTCTTTCTCTCTTTCTCTTTCATATGCAAAAAACCAATAAAGAAACCGATGAGTTTCGTGTACCTTAGACTCGATTCAATTTAAACCACATTTGATATTATAATCGATTTATCCAATTACAATTAATATCTTTCAAAATGTCCATAATAACTTATCGAACAAGAAACCATGGTTAAATTTATCGAATCAAAAAAAAAAAAAAACCATGATAATTATACTCGCGAATAATTTTCTTTCGAAATAATTAAATCCTTTTCTTTTTTTCTTTTCCTTTCTAAAATTGTGTGTATCTCACTCATATTGTATATATTTGATAAATATTATTTAAAATAATGAAAAAACAAATATCCTATGAAGAAATCATGACGATTGTACTACGTAAAAAAAAATGTTATCATAACGTTAACGTAATTAATGATCACTCAAAAAGTTATTCACGTTTTATCTCCTCGCGTTATATTTTATAAATATTATTAAAAATATTGCAAAAAAAAAAAAAAAAAAGAAGGTCAACTTAAAAATACATGATTTCTTTTTTACGAAAAATCACGACGACGAATTATACACGTGAATAATTTTATTTCAACACACAATTAAAACATCTCGTATATTATCCTCTCATCTTTTTCTAAACATACAATATTTTTTAAAGTAAAAGAGAAAATAAAAAAAAAACAAAAAAAGAGAAAAAAAAAACACACACACACAGAAGTGACAAGAAGAAGAAGAAGAAGAAGGAAAAAAATAAAATAAAAAAAGAAGAAAACATTTTGTCCCCGCCCATATAATTCTTTCGCGAGATATTTCGACCAGTTAATTTTCTCAACGTAACAGAAGAAGCAACGATGATTGGAGCATTCTGAAAGAAACGTAACGAAGAAGTTCCAGCATCTTTCCTTCCTTCCAGCCCTCCCTCCCTCCCTCCCTCCCTCCCTTCTACCCTCCTCCCACATGCAATGGGTTTTTCATATCTCGCCTACGTCCACCCTAACCATCTCCTTGCCTTAAACGTTGCTTTCAAGAGAGTGACTTTAACATCGTCGTATACCAGTTTCATCTTTGACATTTCCAAGTTGCTTCTAAGACAATACGCACGATCATTATAATAACCATATACCAAGTGTTAATTAATATTTTTCTTATTTTCTATATACTCTTCTTTTGTATTCTTAATTATAGTTAAACAAGGTGTGTATACACACGTATTTGTGACAAGTGACATACCCATAGAAAAAAAAGAAAAAGAAAAAAAGAAACTTGATTTTCATTATTTTCGCGAATAAATTTTCAATAAAAAAAAAAATAAAAGGGTATCTCGCGTTAAATTTAATAAAATTATTAGATATGGAATCCTGGACGGATAACGTTAATTCGAATCAACGATTAACCAACGAAATATTCGAGTCGTCTTACTTCGATCGAGAAAACTTACGACTCGGAACGAATTACGAAAGTTTTCGAAATCACAAATACTGGAACAGATCTTCCAATTCTTCGAGCGTTGTTAATACTTCTAGAGAAATGAGTCAACTTCTTGCTCCGTATTGTGTCAATGGTGCTTATTCACAGAATACCGATGCCAAACAAAATTATCGTCTTTACAGGTACATACATACATATTATAAATTATTTAAAATCACACATATACATTTTTATATATGTAATAATAATAATTATTATTATTTATAAATCGAGATCGCAAATGAACGATACAATGATACTTTTAATTGTTAATTTAAGATGGGGTCAATATTATCAACAAAGTTGTACCCCAATCGAACAACGTAGCGATAAAGAAGATTCAATGGGTGATTCGTCTCGTGATTTTATGTCAGAAAAAAATATCGACAGTCAAGTTACTACGACGACAACGGCAACTACGGTCTTTCGAAAGGGAGAAATTTTACATTTTCAAAGTAATTTACAAAGTAACGTACTAGAAACCGAAGAACGAGATACCAAGTTTGAAACTTGGCCGACAACGACAGCTCAATCGCAACAGGATCTTGTTAACTTTTCTTACGAGGAGGAAGAAGAATCGTCTTTCATCGATCACGGTAAGAACTTTTGATATATATATATAAGAAATATATAATACAAGTAAATAAAAGTAAATATATAAAAATACACGCGTGCACATATATAGTGAAAGAAATACGCATAAGTTCTTTTCCCCTTTCTTTAAAAATCAAACAAATATAAAAAGAAAAGAAATTTGTATCGAATTAGATCATTCGTGAAAGTAGCAATTCGTGCTAATTAAATGATCGATTAAATCGATCAATAAAAAGTTGCAATAGTTCGTTTTATTTTATTTTATTTGAATCGCCGATTTCTTTCTTTCTTTCTTTCTTTATTTATTTCTTTATTTATTTCTCGTGAAAGGGCAAGAGATGCAAGTTCTCGATCGAAGGGACATAAAAACGAGAGATTTTTACGAGCGACTTTCGCATACCGACGACATTTGCTTGTTGATAATCCGTTTGCATTAACCGCGTTTATGGCTTTACCGTCGCCGATGCGGCTGTAAAGGGACCCAAACGTAGCCTAAATATTTATGAGGAAGTTATATCAGCATCAGTACTCATTAACCAACACATATTACGTAAGAAACGTGCCTAATTGTTGGCCCTTACTTTCATTTTATTACCGCGTAATCGTCGCGAACATAGAAATGAGCACATCCCACTCTCTTTGTGGTATAAACTTAAATATTCACAAGATTTTTTGTTTATATAAGAATATATTATATTTTTTTAAATATCTCAACAATATTTCTTCTATTTTGATCAATATCTTTCAATCTTTTTTTTTTGACAATATTATGTCAAATCAATGATTGGTATTTATTTATAAACAGTGTTGCAATAATTAATATTTTATTACTAACAAATTTGTTATTATTTTAATGATATTACGTTTAATATAAATGTCTAATAATTTTTATTAATTTTAATGCCATTGTTTTATAATAAAATTAAAAAAGAATTTAGGTTTTATGAATACCCCGGTCATTTATTTCAAATACTGATTTAATAAATAGCACAATCTATATAGTAAAAATATCTCATTGTAAGTAGATGAATGTATTTGTGTTTTGATAAAAAATGAAACCGTAAAATTATTGTTGAAAAAAAAAGAACTTGATCATATTGTAACTTTCATAAATTTTACTTTAATTAATCGTACAATTAAATATTACTAAAAAATCGTAAAGTTTATGAATTTTTATGCTTATTATCGTCGAGATCAAATTATGCGTTTAATTAACTTTAAAAAATGATTATTATCATCGTTCTCGTCCTCGTCGTCGTCATAGTTGTCGTTATTATCAACAAATTTCTACGATTGACGTCATTTAGCAATTAAAGTAGCCGACACTAGAAACAAAAAGTAGCAAAAGGAAAAAATGAAAAGATGAATAAAGTTCTAAGGGTACTTCGTTATACCAGCACACCGGAGTTCTAAGCGGCGGTTTAGATATTTTTTTTTAAACATATACGAGTTTCAATGAAGCCAAACGTTTTAGAAGCGGCATCAGCATCCCACACACACAAGGGTTTATCAGTCGGCATGGCGTACTCACTACTCTTGCAATGACGCATCGAATATGCGGCTATTTTCATCAGCACGCGGTATATAATACGACAAAAAGCTCGGTTCGTGGTAAAATCCTCTTGTAGTTCCACGAAGTGCGGCAAGAAAATTACTCTCTTTAAGAAATTACTCCAGATCCTCATACTTGACCAATCACATTTATTTATTTATTTATTTATTTATTTATATGTGATTTTTATTTTTTGTATTTTTTAAATATAACTCTTTTACGCATGAATTTTGAATTCTTGTAATAGTAATTATAATGATACTTATATTTAGACAATCAATAATTATAAATATTTTAAATCAATATTTGTGTGCAATAAAATATCAGTATACTAAATTAAACTGAACAGAACATTAATATATTATTTATCGTTGATTAATAAAAAAGATATATACTGATCAAATAAATATTAATATTTCAAATATTATAATAGAGAAATATAAATGAAATATTGAATATTAATAGAAATATTATTTTGATTTCAATTTAATTTTGTATATTATAGAAAAGACAAGAAAATTAAATAATACAGTTGACAAGCCTCGCAAAGAGAGGACAGCTTTCACAAAGCAACAGGTCCGTCATTTAGAATGCGAATTTGCACACAGCAATTATTTGACACGTTTACGACGATACGAGATAGCTGTTGCATTGGATTTAACCGAACGTCAAGTAGGTATTTTATTATATAACTTATATTTTTATATTTTATATATATTCTACATGGGAACATATATAACAAAATTATTGATAAAATCTTATCTATTCTTATACATAGATTAAAGTATGGTTTCAAAATAGACGCATGAAATGGAAAAGAACTAAAGGAAATACAGCTAATTTACAAGAACGAAGTACTGTATCTTGATACGCTAAGTATTTGAATGTACATATATATAATTGTACATAATAGTTAATGTTACTTATTTTTACTTGTAATAAGTTATGTAAATCCTTTCAAAATTTGTACATTACTTAAAACAAATTAATTAATATTTGTTTAACTGTATTATTTTAAGTTGTAGTTTGTTTCGTAAAGACAAATAAAATGTATTAATAAAAATCACATCGGTGAATTACAATACAAAATTTCTTATATCTACTCATCGATATTATCAACCGGTTTGAATTTTAAATCAATACCTTTTGCTTTTAATTTCTCTTCCAACTTTGTAAGATTTTTTAAACTTTTCTTAGTATACTGTTTGTACTTTCGGTCACTTATTATAGAATTTCTATTAGCTGTTACCATTTTTCTATTTACGGCTCTTGGATATTTCTTCTTGGACCAATTTTTTCCTGCGAAGAAGCCAAAGTGCTGTTCCTCTGGTGGTATGTAAGTCGCTACAAATTGTTAAACAAAATATAGTAATATCACACTACGCTCCAACATATATAAACTAATATAAATTTATATATAATACCTTTCATTAATCTACCACACATTAAATAATTATTCATTGTTTCTGCTGCTACCTTAGCCACCTCAGGAACTAGAAATTCAACGTAACCAAAACCACGACTTGTTCCGGTCTATAAAAAATGATGAATAACTGTATAGCGTACTTGCATCCAAGAAAAAAAAGTATGCACATTAAATACGTACCTTGCTAGACCTTACAAGCCTTACTTTGGTAACTTTACCAAATTGTGTAAAATAATCTTTCATTTGTTCTTCAAAGAATCCATGTGGTATATGACCAAGATATAAAACTCCCCTACTAGACTTAAATACCCATTCCTTTTTTGCATTTTTCTTAATAAGTGATTCTTTCAGCTTATTTCTTGCCGACCTATATTCAATCTGTTTTTTCTATAAAAGTATTTTAAATCAAGAACGTATTAGCATTGATATTAAAAAGATATTGTTAGAAAATATAATTCATATTAACACGTGAATTCTAACCTCGATAACTTCTTTCACATTTTTCACAGCTTTTTTTAAGGCCGATTCACCAGCACTTTTCGAGACTCTTGTTTTATTAGATACAGCTTTTCTAAGTGCTTTATCTCTCAAAATTTTTGTTTTACTTTTAACTTTCATTTTGATAAATAATATGTCACACAAATCTCACACACATGGACACAAGCAATTTACCTGCAACGCGATGCAACTGACATCTGGTGCATCACTAATGCAACGATTCTGATTGGTCGAAAAGTGTGGGAAATTCAACAGCATTTTTACTTCATATTCTTATGTACTCAAACAAATTTATTATATTTTAAATAATTCATCAAAGCTCTAAGGAAATAAATATATGTTTTATATTTAAATAAACACAATGCATATATCGGTGAAAAAATTTGGATACGCGAGATGGAATTGAAAAGACTATTAGAAAAATGTTTGTATCTATGATAGAAAATATTGGAAAACAAAAAGGAAAAAATTAACTGAAACAATCGATAAAGTTTAATCTTTTAATCTGTTTCACTCCTAAAATCTATATTGCATCAAACAATTCACGTGTTTCGAGCTTACGTGCAGGATCATAGATTATACAGCATGTATAGCCACGTTTCTCTCTGAAAACATTACTTGCATGTTAGTAGACATTTTTTTATCTGTTTCACTTATTACTCTGTCTATTTCTAATTCTATCTAGGTTTAAAAAATGTATTGATTTATTTGTAAAAATTTACTTTACTAACAGAATAATGCATATTTACATCAAGATGCTAAATAATAAAAACAAAATCCCAATTGCATGTAGATATCTCTCCCACATTAATAGGTTTAACTCATATTTTTTAATCACCCATTAACATGCATCATGTTACACATTAAAATCAAATAAAAGGCTGATTGGAAAACAATGAGAATTATTTTAGATTTCAGCCAAGTAATGAAATGCTGTTAAAAAATATCATCCTAAAACATAAAATAAAAAAATATCAAAATCATTTAATGTTCAAAGTACGTTAATAGGTATGTAATGCTTATACTAGTATACATATGTTTAAACAATCTGAAATATAAAGAGAGTGCATTAGAATAAAAAAATAATTGTTAATTAATCGATAGAAATGTCTATTGTTGTAAAAAAGATCCGAATATATGTTCGGAGCTCCGTCCTCTTCGAAATCCTCCTTGAGACTGGCACTTTCTCTTCTATGTAATTACTTTTATTGAAACTTGTTTATATGACTTTCCGAACGTTGCGCATGTGTATAAAATCAATAATCCACCTAATCAATAAAATTTTAGATTATAACATTCTCATTTCAGCATTTTTATTATTTTTATATAATTATTTTAATGCTCCTGCACAGAGATCACTTCCAGRGTAACATTTAGCTGTAACATAAGAAAATTGCATTAGTGCATTAAAATAATTAGTAATTAATCGATGCTATTATCTATGCAATTTTGATGCAATTGTTTAAATAAAACTACACTATAAAGATGTAATTATTATATACAAGTTACAGTTATAAAATAATTTCGATGTGATATGCTTTTAGATGAAAATGAACGGTAAAACAAATGTACATTAGTTTAAACAATTACATAAAAATTGAAGGAATGTTTAAATCAGAACGTTGCAATGTGATAAAGTTTCTAATCTGTACTGTCTTTATTTTACTCGTTATTTTTTAAATATTAACAAGGAACGTATACACCTAATAGAAAAATAWATTGAATAATAATAATTATTAATTGAATATATATAATAATAATTATAAATTAGATAATTACATATATAATTAATAAATAAATTATATATGTTTTTCTTTGCGGTGTGATAAGGTTTATAGTGCATATTGTCTTTATTCTTTTCGTTATTTTTTAAATATTAATAAGAAACGTGTACATCTAATAGAAAAAATAGAATAGATTTTTAATATATATTTAATAAATAAATTATCATATCTCAAGCTTGACTAGCGTGGTCATAAAGAAAGCCGTATTACGTACATGTGACGGGCTAAGCTTGTGTGCGTGAAATATATTTCTAAATGATTGGAAATTTCTGATTGGTCACTTCGCGTATTAATAATTATCGGCTAATCAATCGAAAGAGAATAACCAATCGAAAGAATTATCAGCCAATCAGGGCTCTTTGCTGATAWTCTTTCTTTCTTTTCGCGGCGTCGGTGTTGGAGATCGCACAGATACTGCATCGTCCTGTTATTTTCAGGTAATTAATAAATATTATCTAACGTAAATAATTGTCTTATATATTAATCGATTCTTCTAACAAATTACTTCTAAATAATATAATCGAAAGATTACGATAATGTCGAGGATACAAAATATTTGCGTAGAAAAAAATTCCATGTAGATACTTTGGGGTATGCATTTTTCTATGCAATTATTTTCTTGTTTTACGGTATAATTTCTATAGATATCGACTTATAATGATCAATTTTTATTGTCTGGGTTAATAAAGTATATATTTCGACAATTGTTATATTCCTATATACTATTTTTAACTACTATTTTTCTATAATAGATTGAAAAAATGGAAAATCATCAAGCAGCTATTGTTTGCAGCAGATGTCGCTGCAGTTCCTTGCGAAACTACCGTGCTGCAACGGCGACCACCATTTAAAAAATTTGTCAAGTGTATATGTTCCAGTGCACTGCATCATTTTGTTTAATCCAGGTAATTGAAAAGTATTTTACACCTTCCTATTATATATCAAACGATAGCTACACACAAGATTTTCATACGTGAGTGTTTTCAAAACGAAATATTAAAAAATACGGAAGATATAATCATCGATGTATCTCAGTTTCGCGCCAAACCTAACCACAATGTTACTTAATAATATTATTTTCTAATTTCGAGCTTTTTTTTATGGTATCAATAATTATTACCATATCTAATGATTCTCTAATTAATTATTTTTCATAATTATGTATTCAARGATCRTATTTCGTGTTAAATTTGATTTTTATCACATACACACACATACAGGCATATATACATAAGTATAAATAGCTCGTACGCATACACTCATATATTTGATTTTCTTTATATTGTACTAATGTAATTTTATTATTTTTAATTTTTTTAGGTTTCGAGAGCATTGGAGAGTCCAGAACGAATACATATACTCAGTCTAACAATTGTGTTTACTCTTTTTTATCTTCAAATGCATCGAGGTAAGCATTATTCTTTTTTTAACCTATATAGAAATGTATAAAAAGAGTGAGAACGAGTGTGTGTGAGAGAGAGAGAAAATAAGAAAACAAAACATTCAACCACCTACAGGCAATTATGAATTGGTGTGTATATTTCCAGGAATTTCTCGAGGTGAAGAAAGACAGCCGAAACAAAACGTAAACAGCCGAACGTAGGACGAAGGATAAGCAGTGACGTATCTCATTCCCCTCCCGTCCTTCGACTAGTTAAGATCTAACGCGACGTGTAACGTATTAAACTATTTAATAATTTTATTTCTAACGTTATCTAATTAAAACATTCGATAACTGTGTTGATTAGACAATTTTTTATATCTAACATTGATTCTTTATGATAGAATATTTTGTTAAAGTGTGTGAAATGCCTCCAGGAATGATTCATAGGGAATATTGTATTATAATATAATCTTTAGTATGTTTCAGCTTTTTTACAGATTTTTTTCTTTTATTTTATTTTATTCATCGTCATCCTAARGGTAGGAAACCTATCCTGCAGTCATCAATGAAGACTAAAAGTAAGTATATTTTTCTATTAAACGTTTCTATGATCACTTGAATGGATTTTTATTCTAGCGATGATATTAATTGTTCTTTTTCTTTTTCTGTTTCAGAACATCATTGCAATCGAGCGCGTAGGCAATGAAGTACTCGT
>NW_014569670.1:386159-389230 GCF_001313835.1 Polistes canadensis | reverse complement strand
GTGCTCAATCATGTCGAGGATGAAAGGTCCTAATCGGCACGAGTTACTGGTTGTAATTAATTAAATAAATTAATGACGAGCACATGAGTAATTTCTTTTTAGKAATTACTCATGAAAATTGTATATTATAATGTATATTGTATTGTATGTTTTATGATATTAGTTCAGGATAGGTTTTCTTGTCTCATCGGTTAAATTTATTTAATTAATAATGCAATTAATTAGTGCACTTTCTTTTTTATTACGTATTTTGTTCGTGACTAGTAGTGGTGAAATTGAGCATTAATTTACTCGTTTTCGTCTAGAAAAGCATGTAATAAATATCTTACATGCATTGATTCGTATTTAGTTTATTTAATCGCGATTAATTTGAATATATCGATACTTCGATATTATAAATAAATGAGCAAGAAGACAAACCCATTCGCGACGGATAGATTCTAGCAGTTAAGTGGTGGCTCAAAGCCCAGTTCTTTTATTAGAACAGCCAACTTAATGAAAAGAGTCGTCCGAGGTTTTAAAATATATTAAATGATATTAAAAGATATTAAAAGATAGTTATTTTTTATCAAATAAATTATAGAGTCCTTAGCCGCTTAGATAAATTTTTATAAAAATGTATTTATGTATTTATCTGTTGTATATTTATGTGTTTTTAATCATATATTTTAGATCAGGATTTTCAGCTTCTAATTTACTAATATCCCGTTTCTCCCCCCTATACTTTCTGCGTTCTCATCTATGCGTGTGCCCAGGTGCAACTTGTATGGGTGAGAAACTGTTAGTATAGGTTTAATTTTAAGTTTTTCCCATATTGGCGGCTGTCATTGTGCTAGTGATTGCACGATGTACTTTACACCTGTGTGTGCGTATTAGGTAGTGTGTAATGTACATCGTTTCGTGATAGTTTTTAATTAATGCATTATTTACCACTTAGAGAATATTACTTAGTATAGCACACCTATAGTTAGTGTGATA
This sequence comes from Polistes canadensis, assembly GCF_001313835.1. Taxonomy (NCBI): domain Eukaryota; kingdom Metazoa; phylum Arthropoda; class Insecta; order Hymenoptera; family Vespidae; genus Polistes; species Polistes canadensis. The sequence goes on along the minus strand of NW_014569670.1, from coordinate 388,252 downwards.
TCAAAAATACACATGGTTGTATTTTTCTATCTATATTAAACTTTTCTCATCTTTTTTTTTCTTCGAATCGGTTTGAATAGTAGAGTTTACCACATTTATTTGTGGCAACTTTGATATACTCGTATATTACTAGTATGCATATATACTAGTGTATACTTGTATTTTTGTTTTAGACTTTTATGCAATAATCACTAGCCTTGGCAGACGATTACAGCAAAAAGTACGTATACCCATAAAATTAGAAAACACGCGTTTGAACTAGGGTGTCGGAGGTGCCCCGGGGCATGCTCTCTAGTTTAGGTTTTTGCACCCTGGTGGTATGTGAGAGAATCGTGGAGTGAGTGGGTGGGTACGTATGTGTATTTGGTCTTTTTAAATATGGATAATTGGCGGGCAGGTAACATACTTCTCTGAGCGAATGTGAAAACTTTAATTTTAAGTAGGTAGGATCCAGGAAAGGCACGAGGTTTTGTTACCACTCCGGAGTGGAAATTTTGCCTCCTGGTTTACACAGAATTGTTACAAAATTATATCATTTCATTCTATTATACTTGCTTTTGTAAATTTATTTTGTAACTTTTCTGTAATCTTTAATATGTATCATGAGATTCAAAGGAATTTGCAACGATTTGTAAGATTTATTTCTATTTCGATTCTATCTCGTTCGAACGAGATAGAATCGAACAAATTCGCAAATACTTTGATCGATTTGATACTTAATTTTAAGTATTATAATATTAACATTTCGCACAATCGCGATTTTCTCAATTAGAAATATAACGTATGAATGAAATAAAAATATTGCAAGAAAATGCATTACATTTATTGCATTATTTATTTCAATTCTATTTTATTAATTGAAATTAAATGTGCGACGTGTTATTAGGTCATCGATAATTATCTGCTTGGACATTTGTTTAATTGTGCTCGTGGATATATCAATGAACTCTAAGTTCATTGATGGTCCACGAGCTTGAATAATTAAAAAGGTAAAATGTAAATTAATTTTGTAATAATCAAGAATTAGAATTATCAAACAYACAAAATACGAGTTAACTTGCAATAAAAGTATGTGAGATCATATCTTGATTGCATGTAGAAAATATGTCCAATGCAGTTTTCAGGGATGAAGAAAGAAGAGGCTAAATGCCGAAGAGGCTAATTGCCGAAGAGGCCCCCACAAATTTGTGGTATCAAGTGGGCAACTACTATTGAACTATTGAGTTATTTTCAAAAGTTCAACAATAAGTTCGAACTTTTTGAAAATAGCTCTTTAGTCAGATTTTATATTCTATTGCATAATTTATTTGTTGCTCGTCATTAATTTGTAATTGTAATTGGAGATGATGGATCATTCCATCTCCTTGGCACACCAAATTTGTGTGCCATATCGGTCCAAAAGATGCATAAGTTTTTAATTATTTAGTTAAATATATTAAAATTATCGTATTATTAAATTTTGAAGTTTGATTAACGTTCAGTAAATATTACAGTCTCTTTTTTTTCTTATTTCGTCTTGAAAATTTTTTAATGTGATTGTATTTTATTAAATTTGCAATTTTTCTTTTTTATTTATCGTATATATAGTTTAAAAGTGTTTTATAATAATTAATAGATATCATTTTTATTAATAACTTATTATATTTGTACTTGTCTCTTGTTTCTTAATTAATTATATTTTTTAATGTAAAATCACGCGTTTAAATTTAATTTTATTTGACAAACGGTAAACATAGAGATTAGATAAAAATAAATAGGAAATTTAAATGAAAAGTGCATCTCTGCGAACTGGACGATTTGTATGTTAGGCTATTGTATCACTTGACTGTATGACTAATATAGTTTGCTTTTTGTTACAGGTTATCATCGTTGGATTAAACAATAAATCTTCAAGATTTTGTTCTATTTGAACGCCTTAAATGATTATTTTTTAATATATATACATAAACGCATTTCTGAAGGCACACACATTTATACTAAATATAAAAAATATATATTACTATTTAAATTTTATATTAAATATATATCGTAGCTTCAAATATTTGTGGAATGTATATCACAAAGATTTAGAAAATGTTTTTTTTTTTTTTTTT
>NW_014569670.1:381855-386068 GCF_001313835.1 Polistes canadensis | reverse complement strand
TTTTTTTTTTTTTTATAAGAATAATATTTTCGGGCATAGAATAAAAAATTGCATATTTATATTTAAATGTGACAAAGAACGATGAAATATTCAAACTTTTTTCTTTCAAATGATATCATGTTTATCAAAATCGATTAAGAATTAAGCAAACAACGGAAACACTTTTCTAAATATTTTTATGTCAGGGTTGATGAACAGTTTTAATTAAAATAAAATATTGATATTAAAATACATAAATTATTGAAAAGAATAATAATTTAATAATATATGTGTGCGTGTAGGAAGAAACTCGTAGATTTTTCTATTATTGGTAGTAGTATATCTCAACCGGTATTCAACCCTTTTCCTAAATGCATGAAAATTCACATTCTCCAACATTCTTACGAAAAGTAAGGCAATCTGAAAATCATATTGTTTGCTATAGTCTTGGAGGCATAGCAACAGTTCCCATAGGACGTGAAATAAGCGAAAATAAAAACGAAGAAGGAGGAGTATTATAAAAGGATAAGAGGATGAATAAAGTAGAAAATTTATGATAGAATAAACTGTTAGAAAGTAAATTGTTTGAGTATATTAAAAGAAAATCAACAAACTTTTATAGATAATATTTATAATGTTCGATAATTCTTATTTCTTTTTATTTTTTATTTTTTGTTTTTATTAAATATTTTCTTTTCCAAATGGGGATTTTCTACTTATGTTTTAGATTATATTTCCTTATTCTACCATGTATCATTAATCCGTGTATTAAAACTTTTTGAACATGTGGGTACTTAAAATTAAAAATATTCTAGTCAGATTGAAATTTCAAAAGTTAATCTCGTACCCGTATTTTGGAACCCAAATTTTCATTTTACATGCTCGAATAAAATTATTATTTTTCCTTCTAATTTCTTTTACTTAAACTTATAATTATGATTTAAATAATATTCATTATTTATATATCCTTATAGATTGAATATACAATATAATTATATAAATATTTCAAAGAACATTTTTATATGGTAAATAATAATAAATATACTTTAACACAATATAATTTAAATACAAAATAATATTATACATTGAATATTTAAGAATATTTAATAAAATTGCATATTTTCGAATCTCTTTTCTCGTAATAAATTAGAAATTTTTATATACGCGGATAAAGAGGGTGAATAAGGAAACAGAGGTGAGAGGTAACGAGGGTTGTACGCTATTGCGCATGCATCTTTGAATGAACACGCTTTTCAAGGCTTCAGTATCTCCGGTGAGGCTCGTGGGAACGGTACCCCTAACGAAAAGCTCTTCGTTTTATTTCGTGATATCAATCTAAAATAAGAAAAGAAAAGAAATGTGTTAGAATCGAATAATAAAATTAAAAATATAATACAAAAAAACGAATACGAGATTGATCAAATTAAAAAAAGGATAGAAAAAGAAAAAGAAAAAAATAAACATTAATTTTTCATTATCTCTTTTCTTTGTTTTTTTTTTTTTTTTTAATCTATTTACGAAATGATCGATATTTCATTAAGATCAAATGAACATTTAAAAAGATTACTAAATCATAATCTTCATCTTTTCATTTATCTTTTTCGTTAGTGATTTTTTAAAATTATGGTGTACGCTTGGTGGTCACCATTTCTTGATAAAGAAAGGACACGCGATATGAGAATTCAAGCGTGTAATTCTTTAATAAATTTTCCTAAACAATTTTAATGTCGAAAATATAAGTGAAACGATTTTTCTTTCGTATTGTATCAATGCCTTCTTTATGCATTTGCCTCAAGTGTGTTTGAAATTAAACGAGAGAAATTGTAAATTATCATTGAAATACGATTTCCATTGTGTACAAAGTAATGTGATTTGATATTAAATTAACGTTAACAATTTATACCCTGGCGAATAATTATTCATCAGAGATCGCCAAAGAAAAATATAATCATCAAATTTTTCGATAAATTATTAATCAACTTTCGAGATTATATAAATATATTATTTGTATAAAAATAAATTGATAAATATAATAACAATAAAGAGGGAAAAGAAAGATGAGATCAGTTCAATTTATATATATATAAGTTATGAATAAAAACTGATCCAGGATATAAAAATAAGAAAAATGATGTTATGATCGTATTACATTAATACAAGGGTTTCATTAGAAAACTGTAGAACATAAAAAAAAAAGAAAAGAAAAAAAAGAAAGAAAAAGTACGTTGAATTTATAAAGAGCATAGATTTTTCTTTTCTCCAATTTTGTGATAAATGATTTCTTATTAATATTTATATTGATTATATGTGTGTGACAATACTCTTAACAAGACTGTGCAATTATAATAGTCGTATCAAAATAATATAATTAATAAGAAGAAAAAATTATACGTATATAAATACACACACACACAATTGGAATGATCATTAATTAAAAAAACGAAATAATTCAGGTCACTTATGGGGAATTATTTTAATTTAACGCATACATACATTTCATAATTTTATAAATAAATTGTTCGCAACTTGAATTCACATATTAAATCGTAAATAAATAATAAATAAAAATGTATATGCACACATATATATATATAGATATATAAGTAGAAGAGAAATACAAAATGTATATTCGTGAATTTAATTTGAAGAAACTACTTTGGTGACAATTATAATATAATATAATATATATATATTCCAACGTAATTCGTGTAAAAGTTTATAATAATGAACGAATATAAATCCGACGTTATATAAAGCGTGTCAGTGAATTTATTTCTATTGGATAAAGAATTGGACAGTTTTATTTAGATTTAAAGTGTTGGATTAAAAAAATATGAATAGCGTGGACTCGTTTTATTTGTACAATTGCAGTACGTCTGTCTTAGGAACTAATATATCATCGTTATTAAAATTAAATCACAGCGAACTTATTTTACTACTAAACGAAGCATTGCCGTTATTAAAGGAATCAGATCAAGACGCATTTTTCAAATGTTTTCACAGTGTACAAGAACGTCCGTTCAATTTACCATGGTGGCAAAAACTTACATGGTCATTGATCTTTGCTATCATTTTATTAGTAGCCACCGGTGGAAATATAATCGTCATGTGGATAGTACTCGGTAAGAAACATATCTATTTTTAAACGTTGATCAGTAATTTGATCGTTATGATCGAAAGGTAGAGATGGGCCATTAAATCATTGTAATATTAGAACTGACATTTCTTCGATGTAACCATTTTTTTTTCTTTTTTTTTTTTTATTATTATTATTCTATTTAACTAGAGATAACGATATCAAATTATCGACGAGTTGCGTGTGTCTGAGAAATCAAGGATTTTTATTTTTGTGTTTTTTTTTTTTTATTATTTTTAGAAATAATTATTAGAAATTTCATATAAAATATCGCGAAATTCTTTTCACTTATCGATTATTTATTCTTTTAGTCGAATATACAAAATTTCATCGATTTTTTATTGATACCTTTGTATTCTTTTCTTCAACAATTTGAACATTTTATTATATCATTAAAACATAATTATCATTTTTTCTAGTTTATATACTTGTTCGAATAAAAATAAGTGTTCTTTTCGATATTATCAATTTATCATTAACACAGAAATGTTTTTTTTTTTTTTTTTTTTTTCACGTTAACGAGATAATCAACTGACATAGAAATGTATAGTAAACGCGTGTAAATGATTAAATACTTATTTACATAGACGATAACTAGGTAACAATAAATAAGCATTATTTTGACGATATCAAATTAGATTAATTTCATCGATTATTCTAAAACGGGGGTGGGGCGGGGCGGGGCAGGGGGGGGTTATTTTATCAATAAAATTATCCCATTGAAATATCTTTCAAGATAAGTTACTTGTAATTAATGATATTATAAGCATACGAAAATCCACGTCAATCGTTATTTCATTTTCATTGTTACGAAATAGAATTAATTATCATCATTACAATTCGCTAGTGAAATGACTTTGTCATTTATAGATGATACCCGTGAAATATAACAAAATATAGAAATCTTATAATAATCGATCGGGAATACATAGAAAAAAAGAAAGATATTACGTTACAGAATGATTTACGTCTTTCAAGGATTTTCTTTTTCTCGAACATATATTTATTACCATCATAACGATACTCTCTTTTTTTTCTGTATCACGATACACTTAGAAAGACACGGTATGGGGGGGGATAAAAAAAAAAAAAAAAAAA
>NW_014569670.1:377355-380614 GCF_001313835.1 Polistes canadensis | reverse complement strand
CAATATTTTCCTTAAAGTTTTCAATTAGTCTCGCAATTTGTTCGCTTTTAAAATTTTTATTCAAACGTTTATAAAGAATATAAATATACATATATAGATACATATACACATAGAAATCTTTCTATGCATAAAATAGGCGTTTGTACACGACAGGTCTATGAAGAAAAAAGAAAGAAAGAAAAAAAATAAAAAGAAACTTTGTACAAACATCATGATTGCATGCTTTGCTATCGATCCTACTTCGAGTAAAGAAAAAAAAAAAAATAACAGATGTTATTTTTGTTTCATGTTAACGTGTTTCTTTATGTTCGATGAAAGAGAGGCTTCACTTTATAAATAACATTGACATATGTACATATTAATATTCGATAAACTTAACCGTAATAACTAGTTTTTATATTATTATTATTTTTTTCTTTTTTTTTTTCCTTTGACAAATTTATTGACATAAAAACGACGAACGCAGGATCAAAAGAATATGATTGATACAAGTCGTAGAGAAAAGTCAGGAAAAAAAAAGAGAAAAAAGTTTCTACCGAAGAGAAAACATTGATGATCCCCGCCAAATCCTTCCCCCTTTTTTATAGACTGGATTTTGTTTTTTTTTTTGTTTTTTTTTTGACTATCGTGATTTTTATCCCCCCCTCGAGAATACAGAAAATTCGATGAGGTGACACGTGTCAATGAAAGGTACTCTCAGCATTTATCATTTTCGTCGAAACTCTTTTTTTTCATATTTTATGTTCTCTTTCTTTCTTTCTTTTTCTTTTTTTTTTGGTTTATAACAAATTGGAAACGGAGTGAAATCGATAAACGATTTTGATAACAAAAACAAAAACAATTATAGAAATAGATTTTTCATTTTTGATTACAATATTGTTATAAATAATATTCGTATTAAAATATGAAAAAGTATTTTTTTTTTTACATTATTTTTATTTCTTTCGTTGTATCTCTGTTGCTCCAGCGAACAGTTCTGTTCTTATTTTTTTTTTTTTTACAAGTTAAACGATAAATAAAACGACAATGAAAAAACAAGTGTGATTTTCGATAAAAGACGCTTTTAAAAAAAACACCTGCAGAGTTCGTGGAAATACAGTTTTTTTCGTTCAACTTTCGATTACGATAGAAAAGGAGTATTATGAAATATTGCTTTGAAAAAAGTTAGAATAAAATTGTGAATATATTTACATGATCGATTTTTTGGTATCTACTTAATAATTTTCACTTAATTAAACACAAAATGAAAAACAAGTTAAATCCGTGTACGTATAATCGGATAATTAGCGTTATAAAAAGTTTCTATTGTTTTCTTTCGAATAGTTTTTTTACTTAACAATAATTTTCTACTAAGCACACATTTATTATAAGCTTATTACGGGAATAAAAGCTGAGTCAACACCAAAGGAAAATTAAAGATGGGAACTTGCTTATATTATATTTTATCGGTGGAGAAATTTAATGGTTTACATAAATTACTTTTCGCGAAAGACGAATAAAAAATGTTCGATAATGTCAGAGAAACACTTATTGGATCATTGAACCATCTTTTTACCAATATGTAAAAATGTTTAATTTTATTATCCATTTTTTCACAATATTTTTCTGAAATTTACTATCCGATAATTTTCATATGTTGAGAATCGATTAAAAATTTACAAATACATCGTTTAATTGAGATATACTTTTCATTTTTTTTTTTTTATCACGATAATTTTGTTTTGTAATAAGGACAACAACAATTAAAAATTAATTAACGATGGGAGAAAAAAAAAAAAAGAGAAAGAGACAATACGAAATAAAAATAATTCTATTCAGGTTAATTTAAATTATTTATTTCTCGTATACATTAGGAACAAATAAAAATTAAAATTTCATTATTGTAAGGGTGATTCTCCAAACTGTGTCATCCAGATGCGCTAAAGTACATCTTATGAATATTTAACTATTCTTTCTTTCTCTCTTTTTTTTTTTTTTCTCTCCTCCTCTTTTTCTCTCTCATTCACTTTTCTCGCGAACGTGACAAATTTGATTTGTTCCGTATCTTATGATCGTGATTATTTTTATCGTAATTACGATTATACATTTATATAAATTAAATGAAATTTAAGTGAAGAATTTAAACAAAAAAAAAAAAAAAAAAACAACAACAACAATAAGGCTATTAGATACAACGAAAAAGAAACAAAACGTTGTATAACAAGTTACATTGGTAATCTTTCCTTGAAATTTGTTTAAATCACTTGTACAAATGAAAATTATTTGCATAAGGAAATTGAAACGTTAATGTAGAAGTACATAAGTAAATGGTTACGTAAGTGGATATGCAAATATAGATGCTTGCGGATTTATTCTCAAAATAATCAATGAATTTAACCGTGAACAATTTAACTGAAAGTATCACTTTTCAATTACGATAACGTTACCGTTACCATTGCATTACAGATTTTCTAAACTAAATCGAATTTTAAATAGATCGAAAACAAATTTCAAGGAAAGTTTTAAGATCGAATAATCTACGAATAATTGATTCGTTAAAAGAAACAACCAACCTGAGTCTTAGATAAAAAAGAAAGAAAGAGAGAAAAATTACGAATTCGAAGAAATTCAACGTAATTCCTAGAAAGACAAGTTTACAACTTTAAATGGCACAAATTTAAAATCCAATTAATAGACCATTACGACTGACTTTTTTTTTTTTTTTTTATTTCAAGGGAAAAAATTCTTACTTATTTTCATGGTACACATATATATATATATATATATATATATAATACAATTTATTCGTTGGAAAAGAAAAAAAAGAGAAATGTCGTTATTAATTTTATTATTGAATTAAATGTTACGTTTTTTTCTTATTTTTTTTTTTTTTATAGCACATCGTCGGATGCGTACGGTTACCAACTATTTCTTAGTAAATCTCTCGTTGGCAGATCTGATGATGTCATTATTTAACTGCGCCTTTAATTTTATATATCTTCTAAACTCTAATTGGCCCTTTGGTGTCGTCTACTGTACTATCAACAACTTTATTGCCCACGTGACCGTTGCATCAAGTGTCTTTACGTTGGTGGTAATATCTTTCGACAGGTATGCTCTCTTTATCTTTTTCTATTTCTATTTTTTTTTTCATTTTTTTTTTTTTTCTTGTGCTATATTTCTTGTCCGTTTTTTATACATATCTGCATATTCATTTTATATACATACGTACGTGTATTTGTATGTTATATATTGCATGTGTAATAAGTGGTTTGAGAAT
>NW_014569670.1:375188-377185 GCF_001313835.1 Polistes canadensis | reverse complement strand
TTAAATATATAATTTGATTGTATCAGAAAATTCCTTTGATATCCAATTAATTGAGAATGTAATATCGATTGAATGATATTTAAAAAATGCTATGCTGCATAATAATATTTCACGTTCCTGTTCTATATCATAATATTAATCAGATCTATTGATCTGAGAGGAAAGATTATTGGTATTCATTTGGATTTTTGTTTATATAAATTAGTATTCAAATAAATTTTATATAATTAAATAGGAAATAATTGTACGTAATAATACAATATTGGAAATAATTATTGTAATTACTCATTCTGGTTGATGTGTCACACGAGAAACATATTATTAAAAAGATAATACTTCTTAAAGCTACTTATAAGGGTCATATATGTTAATTAATATGATTTTGATGGAAAATACAAATTTATAATTAATTATTAAAAAGTTTATATTTTATAAAATAAGTAGAAGAAAAATATAAATGGGATGATGCATTTTTATTCATGTTATTATTTCAAAGTATAAATTTATTTTTACTGACAGAAAATGCATGTGTGTTTATACAAGGTATTTTAAAATACAACGAAAGATGAACATTTCTTTTTTTATTAGTTTATTTTAAAATACTGAAAACACATTTGAAGTTATTACCATATAATTTTTAAAACACATTGTGTATATGTACATAAAAAGAATCGATCGGTTATGTATATAGCATAGTAAAGATCGTGACATAGATTCGATCTTTCAACGAGTATGTGCACAGTTCTTTAAATTGTCAGTTAAACGTCTTGAGAAAGTACTTATGTGAAAGGTTTTCCTTTAACAATTGCTTTACTATAGTTTATTTCACTTTTCTTTAATTCAATCGTAGAATATTGTTGTTTATTGTCACGTCGATAGTAATTTAAAAGTTGCTTGTTGATTCTACGTCAGCTTAAATTCTAAATTTCATTCTAGTTTGTTATTTATTAAATCAAGATTTTCAATAAGATTTTTAATTAAAAAATATTTTTATATTATACGAATGTTTTCGAAAAATTACCAAATTTACCAATATTTTTTAATATTATTTTATTAAATTATAAATAAAATATAATAAATATTTTTATTATATATAAATATTTTGTCGAAATAAATAAAAATATTTTTATGGAATAATTAAATTGATGATCGTATTTGTCTATTAAAAAAAACAACTCTTTGATTAACTCATTCGTTTATTAACATTTATAATGAGCCCCCATTGATATACTTCAAGAAGAATTGAATAAACGATTAAGTTATTATACTGACATAAATTTCAATGAAGATATTATTGTTCAAAAGATCTTTAGTTATATTCTATCTTCTTTTACTTATTTCTATCTTTTATAGAATCAATCGGTCTTACAGGAAAACTTATGAATACGATTCCGTCTATCCTGACTTTTACAAAAGGAAACTTTTCTTTTTCTTTGTTACTAGGTCAGCATTTTTCTCTTCTAAACTCTCATGAAATTTATGAGAAAGAATGAGATACATAAAAGAGAGTACAAAATTATTACATCATTTTGGAAAGCAAAAATAAAATTAACAAAATTAGAAAAAATCGTGTAATATAATGTTGAAAAATTTCGCAATTTTTACTTGTTAATAATTTTTTTTTTTTTTTTCAAAGTTTTCTAAAAAAAAAAAAAGAAAATACAGTAGTTTAAATATTCGTGGTTTTTAAAACAGCATGGTCATGTTAAAAACGAGATAAAATAAAGCAGAGTTTCGTGTTTCATGAAAAACAAAAAAAAAAAGGAGAAAAAGAAATACAACGAAACGGAAGTTGATATTTTTTTGTGTTAATATATTCTCACAATCCTTTAGCAATATATTCCGGTTTACCTTTATTATAGTTTAACTTGTTTATCCTTAACACGTAATATATAAAATGCAAGTGTAATAAGATAGAAAATAACACCAAGAAACAACATATTGTATCGGTAATGCAATTTATTCTTTTTTTTTTTTTTTTTTTTTTTTTTTTTTTT
>NW_014569670.1:371849-375078 GCF_001313835.1 Polistes canadensis | reverse complement strand
AAAATCTTGTATACATATTTTTATTAATCAAATTAAAAATATGAGAAAAAAAATTGGATAATTATATTAATATTATACTTTTCAAATCTAAGAGTGTATAATAAGTTATTAACTTTACTCGATAGAAATCTTAAATGTACGAAAGCTTTGAATACAGAATTATCTCTCTCTATCTCTCTCTCTCTCTCTTTCCTTTTTCTCTTTCTCTCTCTTAGTCCCTTAATCTTTCTCATTCTCGTTTTCTCGCTAACTGAGAGAAACAGTAGATGTTTGGAAGCTGATAATAATATTCGCGAATGATAATGATGCTAGGATAATTAAAGTAAAAGAAGATCTTTTACTGTCTTACCGTTTAAAGATAAGCTATTAACGTTGAGAAAAGATATTTCTTTTTTTAAATAATTTGTCAAGTTTTATACGAAATGATTTAAACGACAAATAAAAATAATATGAAATATTGTATTCCTACGATAATAGTAATAATAATAATTACAATTTAATTGTGGATCGATTGGAAAAAAAATAAGTTTAATTTTTTGTCTATAAATGTTTTCACACAAATAAATTTTTTAATATTTTATACAAGAAACCTTCTATATACTCGTCAAAGAAATGTAATAAAAGAAAGTGATCCCTTTTAAAAAATAAACATTAAAAAAGAAAAATGAAAGAAAGATCTGAGAGAGAATGAATGTGCTTCTTATCGATTATTCCATGAATTTTTTTTGTATTTCATTGATGTGAGACGTGCTAACGCTTAATTAAGTCTCATATGATCTCTTTAGACTAAATTTAATTCGATTCTTTAATTAATATGTGTGTGTGCATCTTGCATATATATATATATATAAAACATTTACTATATCGATATCGTTTTTTTTTCTTTTTTTTGTAATAATTATAGATATTAATTTTTATATTTTTATTTCCTAATTTAAAAAATTCAATATATATCATAAAAATCGTTCGTACCAATTTTTTTCTTTTTCGTTTTATTTTTATCGACTTTGAAATTCATAGAAAAAATTAACGCGAGATTTGATCGAAAATATGAGAATCTAAGTTTTATTCAATTTTTAATAATTATTGACGAATATTTATATAATAATATTTTTCTAATGAATTATTTTATTTAAAGAATATTGAACAAAATTATTTCACGAACGTTCATATTCGTAACACGTCTCCCTCTCTCTCTCTCTTTCTTTTTATTTTTTCTTTTCTAGCTTTGTGTGTTTCCTATTTCATTTTATAGTTATTTGGGAAAATATGTAAATTTCATATTAACATATTTTATTTATTTCCGTCTTCTTATATTCGTGTGTGATCATATTTTATAAATCAAAAAAATCCTATTTACTCTTTTATATGAGATAATAATAAATTTTTGTTTACAAATGACGCGATCATGTTCCCTTATTTAATATTAATGTAAAAAAGATATGAATATTATATTAAAATTTGATTGAGACTAATAAAAATAAATGAAGCGTTTAGAAATATGATAAATATCTGTTTATATCTGTCAGGTTTTTTTATAATATCGTAGTGTCGAAATAACAAGGAATAAAAATTGTAGAAAAATGTTAATGCATACGATTGATTATATATATTTCTTATTCAAAATCTATATACATCTTGAGATGTTACGTGCATCAATATATATATTAGATACTTACGTAAATGTGCATTAATGCGTTAAAAACATGAATAATAAATAAAATTTAGAATAGACGATTTCAAGGATTTTGTTTGTTCGCGCAAATAACAAGAGAGAAATAAGAAAAATTAAATAAAAGGACAAATTAAGTAAAAAATGTTAAAATCTAATTAACAATAAGAGTTAAGTGGAAGAGAAAAAGTCAGCTTAATTTTACGAATGAAAATACGATTTGTCCAGGTTCTTTTGCATGTGTATGTTATTTTGTTTGTTTTTCTTCTATGGATAAGAAGATTGATTGTGACTTTGTGTAAGATTTTATTTCATCTGATTAAAAGTTATCGAAACAATTTTCATTAGAAACTTGATTCTTCGCGATTCCTTTTAGTATGTGTTACTTTCAAACTTTTTCTACGCGCAATTTTAAAACTATGTCGATTAGACATTATGATCCTCCTGTCAGCTGGCAGTTGGTTCTTTTTAAAAATGTTCCTTCTTTTTTTTTTTTTTTTTTTTTTTCGTAAATTAACTCGTTATTTTCTATTTTTTTTTTTTTTTTTCTATTATCGAAAAAATTCATATCAGATCAGAGAAAAAAACAATCAAAGATAAAAGTAATGGAAAATATTATTTACTACGAGACGAATATTTTATTGTTAAATAAAAATATTGTTGATATATAATATATTAATGTAGGTCAATATAATTTTTTAATGAAAGTTGCAAGGAGATTTATTTTCTCATACGACTTTGCCGGAAAAAAATATTATCTTGATTGAAATTTAAAAACAAAAAAAAAATTGTTTTCCAAAGTTCTTTTTTATTTGCGAATAACGTGCACTCTAAAGGAATTCCTTTGTCAGCTTATAAGCTGTAATGCATATTATCCGTTATCTTCAAAAACACGAGAGAGAAATAAAAAAAACAACACTAATCCGACGTTTTTCATTATGTTTTAAATCATTTTTCTTTTTTCTTTTTTCTTTCGGTTTCTATTATAATAATATGTCCATGTAATTATCTCGATAAAAAATATGAAAATATGATTTTACCTTTTTTAAAAGGAAGTCGAGAATTGTTCATATTTCAAGAACGTAACATCGTTTCTTGTGTATGAGCTATCACGAAATACGTAATCCTATTAAAATCTCCTATTGTTCGTGACGTTTTTCACAATAGAACGAACAATTGTTAAATATTTAATTTAGCGGAAACAAATCCTATAAAATTCGATATTTTATATATATACCAGAAATAAAATTAATACTTATAATATAATAATTCTTATTGTCAGAATTATATATAGTATATTATCAATATTATATCTATGATGTAATTTATTTAACACAATAAAAGAAAATAATGATCACTGGTAGAAGCCAAACAATGTATAATCAAATTAATTAGGTCATCTATAATAATTAAAAAAGAAAGGAACAAGCATTATTCTCATTCTAATAGAGAAATTGAATTTCATATATATATATATATATGTGTGTATCCATAAATGCGTACGTCACTTTGTGCACATTTCTCTAACTCGTAGTTAGAAAGTTCAAACGTTGGATG
>NW_014569670.1:361766-370994 GCF_001313835.1 Polistes canadensis | reverse complement strand
TTCATCGTAATTGGTTGGAAAAAATGAATTATCAAAGATACGAAATAAAACTTCTTCTTCTCCTATACTCCTATATAGAATTATTTTTCTTTTTTTTTTTGTGTGTAAATTTTTTTACTTTTCTCTTTACAAGGGGAGAAACAAAAATTATTCCATTTCAATGTTACATGTTCGTTGTTTACTGCATCGTTTTCGATAAAAGTGGCTACGTTTTATATATATTTATACCAAAATACATATACTATATTACATATGTACTTATAATAATATCGTATACTACATTTGTGATGTTGATGCGTATTTCGTGAGAAAATTTACTCAAGAAAATCGAAGAAAATTCAACGAGTTTTCTTTCTACCAATTTTAAAGATCTGAAAAAGCTAAAACATCTTTTTACAATTTTCTCTTTCCTCTCTCTCTCTCTCTCTCTCTCTCTATCTATCTCTCTCTTTCTCTCTTTTTTTTTCGGAAGGAAAAAAGTAGTCGTAGAAGTTGTTGGAAAGTTGTTCGTTCGATATTACCACGCGATATTTAGGGGGAAACGAGTATGGAAAAAAAGCTGTAAGTTATTTTAACGAAAATAAAATAAAAATCTGTCTCTATCGCGTTTAAAAAGTATTGAATGGTGATGACTAACGGTTAGTTTGTGTCCCATACGACAAAGAATTTCATTTGAAATTTTCTATCGAGAACAACATGTTTATCGTGTTTAACCTGTCTGTGGTTCATTTTTAGTATTTTCTTTTCAACGTATGCACGTAATGGGATACATACAAATGTGAATCGAAAAGTTTTCAAGAGTGTCAAACATAGAAATAATTATTTACGTCACGATCAGAATTAATTTTTGTTCATTTATAAAAAAAAAAAAAGAAAAAAAAGATTTCCTTCTATTCGTTTGTAATTCATTCCCGCGTATTATTATTATCATCTTTATTAACTTTTGTATAACGTTTAAAAGAAATGAGAATATGTTTGTTCTTGTTTTTCTTTTTTAGCTGATTCCATTTTGTAATTTGTGTATTTTGTTGATGTTTAACCAATCAATGGGGCAACAATTCTTGTGGAAATGTTTAAAGCGGTTGTAAGATAAACGAGAATACGATATAGGAGACACGAGAACGATTCCCATGCTTCGATTCGATTAACGGAAAAAATTCCATTAACGCAAAAATTGTAAGCATCTGTGTTTTACGAGAAAAGCTAAAGCACACCATTCTTCTCTCGGTATATAGTAACTTGCTTTCCAATTGAAAGAACACGAACGCGTAAAGAAACACTTTAAGGATGGCCCTTTCGAGGATCACTGCTAGCAAACTCGTCGTTTATTCATTTATTATTTTGTCTCTTCTTCTTCTTCTTCTTCTTCGTTTTTATTTTTCCTCTTGTGCCCTATCACTATTAATTATTTATAGTATAATAATTAGATTTGTGCAATCATTATTTATACTGTATATTAATATTTCTTTTTCATCTTCATCTACTTCTTCGTTTTTTATTTTTCTCATTTATTCTTTCACTATTAATCATTTATAATATAATAATTAGATTTTTGAAATCATATTTTACTGTATACTAATCGTATGACTGTTGAGAAGGGCTATAGCGCTCTTTTTATTTTTCAATTAGTTCCATAATTTTTTTTGCATATCCGAAAAAATTATGTCAGCACAACTTTCAATATTTAATTATTATTTAATATTAATTATATTATATTAATATATTATATTCATTATATTATATAATAATATTAATTATCAATTAAATTTAATAATAACAACGTTTAATATTTAATTATATTATATTACACAAAAAGAGATGATTTATTTACAAATCCTAACTCAAATAAATATCATCTATATACATTCCTTATTTTGTTTTTTTAAGAAAATTTATATTCGATAACAAAAAAAAGAGGAAAAAGAATAAACTTTCAAGAAAGGAAACATGAAATTTGTAATTCATCGATATTCCAGATCATGCCGCGATTTTCTTCGTTTGGATTTGATCCAAGCTATCGCGAATAATATCACGTCGTCCTGTTATTCATGGAAATCAGAGGAAAAGCTTCTTTTAGAAGTAAAGAAGAAGAAGAAAAAAATGTGTGTCTGTGAGAGAGAGAAATAGTGAGAATAAGATGAAATAGGATCTGAGAAAATCTTCAATGTCAAGTCTTACTTCAATGAAAGGAAGAAGCTTTGAAGCTTTGAAGCTGCTTTGAGATTTCGCGAATATGGAACATTGCAAATAATCGTGTTGTTCAAAGCCTCTTGGTTACGCACGCACCCTTAAATGGATTAGTTCTCTGGCATTTCTAGAAACCAAAACAAATAGCTTGCCTTCCCCCTTGTATATCATTTTGTCTCCCTTCACCACCACCCCCTCCTGCCACCCTCACTCTTCCTCGTGTGTCAACTTAATGCTTATCTGATAAATTATTCGATTTCTAGATAACATTTGTGTGTAACTCAATAAATCGATTGATATTTATGATAGAACAAATAACAACAAAAATTGTGTTTAAAGGATAACATAATTATCGATATTATTATTATTATTATATTACACGTGTTACGTGTTTTTTTACTTTACATTTTTATATCTTACATTTAATAACAAATATAAAGTAGAAGAATAATAATATAGAAAATTATACAAATGTATTTCATTGTACGAGACTTAAAATATTTTGTTGAATGATATATTATATATATATATAGAAAAATATTATATAATTACATTTAAATAAATAGAATATTAATATTCGTATCGTTCTATCATCAATGATAATCGAATTATTCGTTTCCCCATTTGATATATAAATGTGCTTGAATAATATGTCTGTCTGTCTGTCTGTCTGTCTGTCTGTGTATTTATTTCGTTGGTTATAATTAATAGATTTAGTATAATTGTTATTTAGTCCTTTGATAATCGTGTATATTAAGTTATACAACCGTTTCAGATACATGGCTATAATGTATCCTTTGAAAAGACACATGTCTCGAAGGAGAACTATATTAACCTTGATTTCAATATGGACAATCTCGTCCATCTTAGCTATTCCCAGTCTATTATATTCTAGAACCACAAAGACAAGGTAACGAAGGATACCAATTTTGATATCAACATAGAGAAAATGTACCTTCCTTTGATATTATTAATTACAGATATTCTAATAATAAAACGAGAATTTCTTGTTATTTATCTTGGCCCGATGGTGAATACTTGAATAGTAAAACAGGATATTTGTAAGTAAATCTAACTATTATATTTTGTATTTTAATTAAACGAGACAAACAAATCGATTATCGATTAATTTTGTGATATTTCTTAATTAATAATGTTTGTATTAATAGTCAAGGATTATGTGAAATTAACGTATGCGTGTTGTTAATAACATATGCATATAGCTATTGAGAATTCTAACACTAATAACTTTAATTTAATTAAGAGTAGTTGCAATTATTGTTCATCAAATGATTAACTATTGTATTTAGCATTGTTTACGATAAATGAATGAAATAATGATAAATTGTAAAAATGATCAAAATCGATGGAATTATCAAAAATTAAGGTTTGAAATATAAATTACTATTTTATATATTTTATTTACGTGTAAAGATAAAAATAGATAAAAATAAAAATATATACGAGAGAGAGAGAAACTTTTCAATCTTTATCAACGTGTAATTAAAAAACAAATATATATTCTCTTTCTTTTTTACAATATTTATTTATTTATTTGTTTATTTGTTTCAGCTATAATATATTGTTTCTCAATATGACATATCTAATTCCCATCGTGGTAATGGCCGTTTGTTATACTCTGATGGGTAGAAAATTATGGGGTTCGAAGTTTATTGGAGAACTTACGCATAATCAAAAAGAATCAATGAAATCTAAACGAAAGGTATACAATTTGCAAATGTTTTTTCTCTAAATAAAAAGTGAAGAAAGTTAAATGGTTCCTTTCGTTATCGTATCATGCTCGCGAATGAATTATCTCGCTAGACACGATTTCATAGTTAAAATGTGAATATCTAAGGGGGAAATATAAATCCCGTTGTACGATTAAAGGTAACGAAAAGAATTCAACAGAGATATCTCGAAATATCCTATTCCTTTCTACAAAATTCATTCGTGGTTGAACATAGTAGTAATCGTATCGGATACGTTGAAAACGAGAATCTTATCGATCTTGTACAAACCTAAATACATACTAGTCGGGATATGGTGAGAAATCCTAAATCCCTGTTGGATTAGGTTGGCTATTCGAAGTTGAGATCGTACCGATGTGTCCATTTAATGTCAGATCCAAGTCAAATCCTTTTAACATCTCTCCCTTTCTTTGTTATTTTTCTTCTTCCTCTTCTTATTCTTCTTGTTCTTTATCATATGTTATGTTGGTTGGAAAAAATATTACAAATAATCTAAGTGTGGTTTAATAGGGGGATAATAATTATTTACTTTACTTTACTTTTTTTTGTTTATTTTTATTGTTGTTATATATATATATATATATATTTGTTTTTACAGGTGGTTAAAATGTTTATAAGTATCGTTATGATATTTGCCATTTGTTGGTTTCCCTATCAAGGATTTTTCATATTCGTTTATCATAATCAAGATTTATTACGAAGGAGTTACGTTCAACACGTTTATTTAAGCTTTTACTGGTTGGCCATGTCGAATTCTATGGTGAATCCTATCATATATTATTGGATGAACAATAGGTTGATATATATATATAAATATGTATGATTGTTATAAATGATATATAAATTATAATCACTCTTCGTTGTGAAATGAAATAACTTTGTGTGTTACAGATTTCGAGTATATTTTCAATTGATAATTTGCAAATGTTGTTGTACTTTGGATCGAACGAACGTGACAGACCCACAAATGCGCGAATTTATAGAATTACATGGTTCTGGTCGTGAACGTTGTCGGTGCGGTAAGTGCTCTCTTGTTGTTAGATCTCTGTCTTGAATGAAAATTTAATTTTCATTGAAAAGTAAAAAGAAAAATAAGAAAAATTAAAATGATGTCTTTTTAAACGTGTAATTTAATTAAAATATTTAACGCGATATACATTAAAAAAAATTCGATAGAATATTTTGTTTTTCAATAAATTCATTCGATGATATTAAATATTGTAACAAATTTGTTTTACAAAATGATATTTTTATTCTTCATTGGTGTCATTTTTAACTCAATAATAATTTCAACGAGAAAACTGTTAAGTAATAAGATTATATTAGAAACAAGTTCAATTGAGTTTAACTGAGATCCAAGTATATTCTTGATAAAATATGAGAAAACAAGCGTTTAAGTTTATTCTTCCATGAATCAAACTTTGAACTTTATATACTACGGTAAAAGTTATATATATATATATATATATAATGTTTTTAATACATTGCAATGAACTGTATATTTCTATATATAGAAAAAGAAAAAGAAAACAAAACTATCTACTTTTGCACATAATTGCGATTTCTCATAATAAATGTTTGTTCACATTTTAAAATTTCAACTTTTTTATGTAAGAAATATTCGATTGAATAATAATATGACAGTTAAAAAATATGTTATTCAATTTTCTAATTTACGGGTTCTAATTTACATCGTGTATACAATACGTTCTATACATATTTCGGATAAAAATCATGAAAATATATTATAAAGGAGATTAGGAAGGGTATAAATTGAATTTATTATTTTTACAGGACGATTACCATCAACATCGATCCGATGGCGTCAATGTAGAGAAGCGAGTCCTGTTCGAACATTCCGAGTGAATTCTCGATCAAACAATGAAAATCGTTATACAAAAGAGGATATAGTTATCATTTGATAAATAAACTATTACAAAATTGATTTTTAAATCAATATTATTTTCAACAAGTAAATATGATTTCGAAAACGATTGATTGTCATTTTGAAAAACAAACCAAAAAAAATAAGACAAGAAAAAATATTATCGATCGTTATTAATTATTAATGATCAAAATCATAAAACTGGTCAACCTATTTACTTTTCGTACACACACGCGTATATATATATTATAAGTATGTGTATTGTATAAAAAAAAGAAAAGGGTTTGATGGAAAGATGAAATATTGAAATAAATACACGCTATGTTATTATTTTATTACACGAATGTAAAGAAAATTGTATAAAATGTTTGGATTTCACTGGTATCGATTCTCGTACATTGAAAAGATTTCCGGTGTCAATATACTGAATGTATCTGTGTGTGTGTGTGTGTGTTATTTGTCGTATATTTATTTTTCAAAAGCATTTTTAAAGAAGAAGTACTTTGTTCACCTGTGTGTGTGTGAAAAAGAAAGTTTTTCTTTTTTCATTGGTAAACTATTAAAAAAAATAAATGTTTAGTAATATAAAAAGAGGGGATTATATAATACACATTATATATAAATATTTATCTATTTAATTATTGTATATATTATATAATATATATTCGTAGGATATCTTTCTATCTCGAATAAAGAAGAATAATATAATATATCGTTGGGGAAAAACAATTTGTATCCACGTTCTCATATTTTCTGTGAATAAATTGAATATAAATGTTGGTTTGAATTTAATCTTCAGACCATGGCCAATTTTTCGTACCTGTATATATATATATATATATATATATATATATATATAATCAATTTTAAAACTAAAGATTACGAACATTTTCGTACGAAGAGTTTGTTACAAAAAAAAAGAAAACATAAAAAAAAGAAATGATAAAAAGTTAAAATAAAATAAATATTTGCTCGATCGATAAGTGGGAAATGTTGATATTATATTTTTGTATATAAAAGAAATACTAACATTTTGTGTGTGCTTACTTTAAACGAAAATATTCAATATTTATTCGAACGAAAAATAAATACCTTTTTTTTTTTTTTTTTTTTTTTCTTAATAATTCGAAATAAATAACTATAAATTAACTGTGTTGAACAAAAAATTGCAAAATTATTAATCGTCAAGTCAAATATATTAAAAATAAATATATTATAAATAATATTTTTTTCGATTGATTAAAAATTTGCCCATAGATTTAAAAGTAATTAAAAAAAAAAAAAATCCATGCCTTTCCAGTTAGGAAAACAATTTTTACAGTTAACTAATTAATCTCTTTCGATTTTCGTTCGAAAGAAAATAAACGTTGATTGAAATACGTATCCCATTACATTTGTTTTTTTTTTTTTTTAAATTTATATTTTACAACCAATAGAAAAACAAATGTCTGACAACTATCTTTTAATTCATTGGAATTCTGATATTATGAGAATGTTTTTTTGACTCTTCAAAGGATTCCACATTAATCTTATTTTAGTAAGATAAATCTTGTGAGATTGTAACTAGAATATAAGAAGATTTATTAGCAAAGACTTAGAATAGTAGAACAAGACGATAGACTGTGTAATTCTCATCTATCTTATTAGAGCTTTCTATTCACTTTGTGAATATGTGATAATGGTCGCATAAAGCATAATTATTCTCCATAGTTGGAACACATTTTTAACATTAAACCCTGTCACACGTGGTCAAATGTGACAGATGTCTTATTATAATTTGTTTAAAAAAAAAAAAAGATATGCTCTTTTTTTTTTTCATATGCATATAATGTACACACATTTTATTCGTTTATAAATAAAAAAAAAAATATATATATATTTTAATCACAATTTATAAAATCTCATTCTATATTTAAGATATGTTCTATCCTTTTTTTTCTTTTTTTTTTTCTTTATTTAAAGCAATCACTTTGACCACTCCTCGCAATAGTGTTAAAGGTTTAATGTTAATTATTCTCACGTAATAATTTTATTAACATTTCATGCAAAAGCTAACTCAAATACATATGTATCATATATAGTAGATATTCGTGTCAAGGTTTTGTTAAAATTAGACTATTAAATTGCACATATATATATAAAATAAATTTANAAAAAAAAAAAAGATATGCTCTTTTTTTTTTTCATATGCATATAATGTACACACATTTTATTCGTTTATAAATAAAAAAAAAAATATATATATATATATATATATTTCATTTTTATTTATTTTTACTCTTCTATCACATTCGTTAATATTTTGGTTCTATAATTTTAATTACATTGACAGAGAATAATAAAAAAAAAAAATCCTACAAAATAGTTCAAGAATATTATTATCTTTATTTTTCCGATGAAATAATATAGCGGTGAGGGGGTGAAG
The DNA here is from genome assembly GCF_001313835.1 of Polistes canadensis. Lineage (NCBI taxonomy): Eukaryota > Metazoa > Arthropoda > Insecta > Hymenoptera > Vespidae > Polistes > Polistes canadensis. The sequence goes on along the minus strand of NW_014569670.1, from coordinate 362,746 downwards.
GAGAAGAAGGGGGGGTGGAAACAAAAACATACGCTAGTTATTTTTGTCAAAAAAAGAAAATTTCTTGTTTATCTTATCTCATGCTCGTAAACCAACTGTTACGTGCAAAAGTTACATGCATACACATACGTGTATATATATATATTGTACCTGTGGAATAACGTTATCGATCGAATGCTTCTAATAGTAGCTTCGACTAACTACAATAGAACGATGACTAGTTCCCAGTAATCAAAAATCACGTCAACGTTAATTTGTGATTTCATTTCTATTGATTTTCCTGTGATCAAACTATATTGTTATTCAAGGAAAGTACCATTGAGATAATCGTGATTTGTATAGTTACGTACATATTCACTGCTAATAAATGGGATACATAAACGAAAATGTCAATCAAAGGGGGAAACTATCTATCTATCTAATTCTTAACTACGTAAGATGTTAATTTCGTAAGTAATTAATTTAATTGAAAGGACAACAATAATTAATATAATATGATTATCTGTAATGTAACATAATTACATAACGTTTAATTATCGTATAAATTTCTCATAGACAATAATAAATGAAAAGAAATTAAAAAAACCATAAGAAAATGTCTGATCGATATTAGGAAAAAAAAATATATAAATAAAGTAATAAAAATATATATATTCCCACATATATACTTATATATATATATTAGTAAATATTATTTTAGTTTGATTAATTTTTTTTTGTTTAGGTAAATTAAAGGAATTAGGCAAATTTATTTAATTTATTATAATAATATACTTACCTGTTTATCAAAAACATGTCTTGTTGAGTTAAATAATAAGTTTATTCTGCCCATTGAATAAAATTTAAAAGGCTGCAGTGTATTGACTGTACAAAGGTAGCAAAATCAATAGTTTTTTAATTGAAAACTTGAATGAAAGAATTGATAAAATATAAACTGTCTTTAATTTATTTAATTTGAATTTAAATTTAAAGTTAAAATG
>NW_014569670.1:359143-360461 GCF_001313835.1 Polistes canadensis | reverse complement strand
TTTTTTCTTCTACCGAATAAAAAGGTACACATAAATTTCATCCCTTTTTATTCCGCGACATTTAATAAACCTTTTTCAATTTCCGTCTCGTTGACGATTCTTCTTCTTATAATGAAGATAACAAATTTTTGTGTCTAACTAAAAAGAAAAAATAGTAAAGCAAAGAAAAAGTATCTCGATTTGTTTTATTCGAATAAAAAAAAGTCGTTTTCCTTATTTTTTCTTTTTTTTTTTTGTTTTATCTAATTGGACGTTTCCCATGGATCGGGGAGTACTTAGAAGGAAAAAAAAAAATAGATCGACAGTATTAAGTCTTTGACAAACATGCAATTTGTATGTCGATAAAAATAAACTAGGCATATTTTTCCCTATAATGTTAGCATATTTATCGAATATTATTCATCGTTCCTTACATCTGTGCGCATATATATATATATATATATTTTTTTTTTTCTCTTTATTTTTATCCTCTCTCTCTCTCTCTCTCTCCCTCTCTCTCTCTCTCTTTCTCCTTCTGTTATTTTTCTACTCCTTTATTCTTCTTCTTATGAGAGAAGCTTATCATCCAAATGGATCTGTTATTCGAGAACGAGAAGGATTTTATTAAACACATTTTTTCCATTTCTCTACGTGAATCTAAAAAAACGAAAAAAAAAAAAAAAAAAATAACACACACAGTTCAAGGGAAAAAAAAATTATATTCTAATGTTATAATGTTTCGCGACAATAGGTGGTATCATTAAATTGAATTATTTTCGTTAATTAGTAACGCGCTAATGTTATATAATTTTGTTTTATTATTATTATTATTATTGAAAAAAAGAAGAAAAATCTTGACTGACAGATAATAATAATATTGTGAATTTAAATGTTAAAAAATGTGATAGTATTACGAACGAATAAAATTTGTATATTAATAACAAATATATAAGTCTCAAAGGGAATTATAGACGGTTAATAAATCTGATGAACAATTTATTTTGAACTAATTTATTTTGAACTAATTTATTTTGAATAAATTGTTCATCAGATTTATTAACCGTCTATAATTCCCTTTGAGACTTATATATTAATATATTTTTTCGACAAGAATATTGATAATTAAATTAATAACAAAGTTCCTTTAATCCGAGGATAAATTGATTATTATTTTGATATAGTAATCACACGCGAGAATGATGTTATTATATTTTGTTATATGATTCGTGTTAAGATTATTTTTATACGGGATATAAATATTTTCTATATTAATTATCGTAGTAATTAATGTTTAATTTTTTAAATGTTGGATAAAAGTTAAAAAAAAAAGAAAAAAAAA
>NW_014569670.1:350187-358748 GCF_001313835.1 Polistes canadensis | reverse complement strand
TATATTATAATTCAATTTTTTTTTTCATTTTTATTTTATTTCCTTGGTTTTACAGAAATTCGTCAGAAGATACCTTAACCGTAAAAAATAAATCTTTTTTTTTTTTTATCTGTTTGTCTTTTTTTCTCTCTCTCTCTTTTCTTTTTTTTGTGTTCTTTTCATTCGTATAAAAGTCCCTTTTTCCAGTCGAATTGTAGAAAATTAAAGGACTCGTATTTTTTAACTAGCTTACATAGATAAATGAATTGTTTTTTTTTTTTTTTGTTATTTTTTTAGTAAAAGTAGAAAATATTTAATAGTATGGCGAGAAGATGAGAAAGTATTTATATAAATAAACGAATGAGAAAAGTAATTGGATTTAATCCACCTCTCGTTTGTCGATCTAGTTGCAAATAAATTCCCCTATGATGAAATAAATACGATTACAGTGTAAATTTTGTTTCTATCTATCTCGATATATACGTATATACCGGGTGAATAATCATTGAAAACTAACCACCAAAATAACTCAATTTTTATTAAGATAGAAAGAAATGTGTTAAACAAAATTCTTGTTATCAAAATAGTTACATAATCCTGTGCACTATGTATACGTAAAAAACAAAAAGAAAAATATGATACAAGAAGTAAAAAATTAAAATTTCAATCGAACTTATTCTGTACGATTTGAAACACAATATTAGATAGTACAACAAAATATATATTTCATTCTATTTAAAGAAACAAGAATTAATTTTAATATAATAAATATCTTCCTACAGATCAAGAGATCAATTTTCTTTTAATTTATGCTACGAACATAATAAAATGTTGATGGTAATTAATTATTTATTATGTTTATCATTACAATTTTATTCATTTAATTAATTTCAAAAACAAATGGTAGGTAGTATTTAATTTTATTTAATTTATTATCATATCCCTCTCTCTCTCTGCTTTTATTTACACTTTTCATCATAAAATATATTAAATATTTAATTAATAATTGTAAAAAAAAGTTATAATCTTCTATAAATAATATAGAATCAAGATTTTCCGTTTGTTACGTAATAACAATAAAAAACGATAGAATAAATTATACAGAAGATTTATTTAATATCGTTTAAATGAAACAAATCATACCTAAATGCATATATATATTGTATATATAAATAAATCGTATTTTTTATTATGAATCTTTATAAATCATTTTAATTATAAATAATTCTCTACTATTATCAACAAATAATCAACATTATCTTAAATTGGTAATATACTGAAACATATTTTTTTCATTTATCATACGAGAAACTACATTATCAATTGAACTAGTGATATACAATAATTAATAACTAATAAAATAATTTATTAATAAAGTGAGCAATTATGGATTTTCATTGAGATTGTAATGTGCAATTAAAAGCACTTATTCATTTTTTTCTGCTTTTAAGATTCCTGTCCAGCATTTCTAAGGTCCTTTATTTATTTTTTTTAAATATATAAAATACAACACCGTATGTTTTTGTATTTATTATTTTCCATACATTCGAACTTTCTTTGTTTCTTTCTTTATTTTTTCTTTTGTTTATTTGATTCTTGATTATAATACAGTAAATAAACAAAAATACATATTTCATAGGACACAAATATTCACATTTACATATCTTTTCTTACCTATCATCATTTTTATCTTAGCAAATAGATCGATTTTAGATCTCTTAGCATTTTTTTTCAAATTTCTATCATCTATTTGTATTTTATCTATCAGTAATATTCGATTCGATGAAATTTTCCAATACATATATTGAATTATTGCTACATATATTTTTTGTTTCGTAGATAAACAATTTTTAAATAAATCTTTATTATTTCATTCTATATTATACACGATTAACAATAAAAATATTATTATAGAAAGTTGAAAAAATGTTTAAAATTATCATACAAAATTTGTATTTATTTATATATAATATTAAATATCTCGCGTGTGTATGGTCACTCTGTGGTGACGCCAATTGTTATTAAAATTTATTCGGTCGTGAACTAAAGTTTGAAATTGTTCACGCGAGCACAATTGAACAATACTAATTTCCCTTGCGATTTCATTGGCTTGTAGGATACTGTATGACAACTTTGAAATTCATATATGTTTCGTACTGGTAATGTAACTTTCTGCATTGAAAACTGACTTTCTGGGAGGGGGTGGGGGAGGTGCGGGGGGGGTTTACATGTTTGCACTTTTTCTCATATTATTTATTCTGAATTAATAATTCATTATAATAAATTAGATTACATTTGTTTTTCTTTTTCTATCGAATGATAAAGTATTATTAAAAGTGTGTCGATAACTTACCGATACTCGTTATCCTCGTAATATTTGAAAAACATTTTTTTACACGTTGATAAAATTGTTTAATTGAATTTTTTCAAATATATTAATATAATATGCGTGTGTGTATATATAATAGATAATAATTAATATGAAAATTATAAATAAATCCAAAATATTGTTTAAACGTATCCTTTAAAGATTACATTTTCACTTTTAATATTACATTTTTTTTTTTTTTTAATGAAAAATTTATGAAAAAAAATCTAGATGTTAATTTATCATGATTCTTTATTTATTTATACGTCGACGGGTACAAATAGTACTTTTTGTTTGTTCCATAAAAACATTACAGAAATCTTTTTCTCAGCCATTACGATAAAATTACATGGCATTATTTACAGTCGGTTAATTCACAATGAACAATACATTTATTATTATTATTATTATTATTATTATTATTATTATTATTATTAATATTATTATACGTCTTATATTTATGCATATATTACATATTTATAAATTCGTATATTAACTGTGTAGAATTAAATGCTCGGAGTCGTTTTAAAAAAAAAAAAAAAAAAAAAAAAAATAAAAAAAAAAAATGCGAACAACACAATGGCAGTGTTGGAAAAAGCTATCGTACATGAATATTTATACACACATGTATATATATATATACATGTACAGTGTGAGTTTAACTTCAAATCGTATACTATTAGATTTACTTTGATTTTTATTTGTTAAAATTATTGGTATAATTTGTTTTAAAATGTTTCGACAATTTAGAAAAAAAAAAAAAAATAGAAATAAATACATTAGTATACATTATTTATACATATAATTACGAATATTAAATAATTTTTGATATGTCATTAAATGAAAATTTTTAACTGAAAGTCATCGTTATGCAGAAACGTTAATACAAATATACACATTATAGTTTAAACAATTTTTATAAAAATTAANATTAAATGAAAATTTTTAACTGAAAGTCATCGTTATGCAGAAACGTTAATACAAATATACACATTATAGTTTAAACAATTTTTATAAAAATTAAAAGAATATTGTTAATATACAATATTTAATTCTATTTATTACGAATATTAATTACGTTTTTATATATTAATATCTAAACGTAATATTAACAACAATCAACAAAAGAAAATATATGATTAATTTTGAAAAATGAAAATGAATTAGTTTAACAATTAATTTTGAAGTGAACGGTACATCAAATTAATACTCCATGCTTTTCGAATAGAATTATACACATTTTTGTTCGATTAATTAACAATCATTCAAGATATATTTCACACGTTCTAAGATACTGTACTAATATTTTGGATTGTTTAAATTAAAATAGATTTGTTTGAACGTTTCTAGTTTAACGATGATCGTGTTACAAATTTTCATATAATTAAATATTTCATTGAAATATTCGCATTAATATTATCTAAATAAATATTAATAGATATAATAATAATAATAATATGTAAAAGTATACACACTAATGTATTTATTTGTATTTTATAAATATATTGTCTTTATTTTAAATAAATTAATTATACCAATAGTTTTTAAATAAAAATCTGGTAAATATAATTGTGTACAAATTTTAAATGAAACTCACACGTACGTATAAATATGTGCATACGTACATACAAATATGTATACGAGTTACTTATTATATATAATTCTTTATAAATTTCTTTTTATTTATTTCAGAGAGAGAGAGAGAGAGAGAGAGAGAGAGAAGAGAAACAAAATAATAGTTTTGTTTAAACTTATTGAAAAAAAATATTCAAATATTTTCGAATATCTTTTTTAATCTCGTCGATACTTGATCTGGTCCTGTTAACTGGAAAAAATTGTCGACCGATGAATGTTTTTTTTTTTTTTTTTTTTTTTTTTTGTTAATTAAAATGAAAAGTTTTTTCTCACGATCAGTCCCGTTAATTAGTTCTCCTTTTATTTTATTGCAAATTTGTTTATTTCATTGATAAACTTAATCGCGAAATATTAGCTCGAAAATAGTTACGTGTATTGGTTTTTGTTTTTTTTTCAAAAAGAGTTATTTTTCTTGTCTTTTCTTTTTTTTTGTTTTTTCTTCTTATATTATGTACAAGTATTGTAACATTACAATGTATATTGAAAATGCAATTCTAAATTATCCTACGTTCATAAACGTAAAGAAGTTTTTTTTATAGGATAAAATGTTCATTCTCTGGATTTTTCTGTGTATGTATGTATGTATGTGTTTTAACGTGCGCATATAATATGTATGCACACGAGTGTGTGTGTTTGTGAGTTTATAAACAGTGTGCAAAAAACAATACACTCGAGCTTATTATTAGATTTTCCAATTTCCTTAAACTAACGAGAAAACGTGTATATGTGTGTGTATTTTTTTTCCCCTATATTTGCTTTTATTTTCTCTTTCATTAGTTTTTTTTTTCTTTTCTTTATTTTATTTTATTTTTCATTTTTTACTTCCTTCCGTTTTTTCTTTTTTTTTTTTTCATTAGTTTACTTCGTTCTTTTATTTAACACAGTTGCGTTGAATTTTTTCGATCTCTCTCTCTCTCTCTCTCTCTCTCTCTCTCTCTCTCTCTCTTTATATATATTTCTACGCTTACAAAGTCGTTTTCAAAACACAGAAAGCATTCGTGATTATTATTACTACGCAAAAATTGTTTGTACAAGTTAGTTCTACTATTACACGTTTTATTAATTAGGAAAGATAAAGGGACTGGGGGGGAGGGGGGAGTTGGCAAAGAAAAAAAAAACACGAGAAAGATGAATAAATAAATGAGAGTTCAAAATAAAAAAAAAAAAAAAAAACAAATGATTCAAAGTTTTTTCCAATTTTCGTTAGAACGATGTGTGTCTTTAAAAATCTTGAACATTTAAAAATGTATTTCAATTCGAATTAAAAATAGGGATTCTCGTTTGAAAAAAAGAAAGAAAAAAAAAAAAAAAGAAAAAGAAAATCATTAATTATTTAACATTAACAAAGGCGCGTAGAAAAAAAAAAAAAGAAATTGTCTCGCAAAATTTTCGAGATCAAATTATATTTACTCGTAAAAATAATAATCAATCATCTCGTACGTAATCGTTCGTAATTATTTTATTCGGTAAAAAAAAAAAATATTATTAGATAAAAAAAGTGTATTAAAAGAACCAAAAAAAAAACATCTATCAGGCGACATATTTCAATAATTGATTTAAATTCAATGTAGAAAATTTATTACGTATATTAAAATGTTTCCTTTTTTTTTACATAGTCTATCTTCTATTTATATATATACAAATATATATATTTATGTATATATATATGTATATTTATATATTTTTGTTTTGTTTAAATTTATTTATTTATATAGTGCAGTTGAGCGCGTACGATTATTAAATGATTGAAAAAGTTAACGTGACGTGTATGTGTGTGTGTTTGTATTATCATTAACGATCTAACAATCAAATATACCGTATGAAACTATTTTTTTTGTCTGACCAATCTTTTAACTCTTTTGGCACAACAATCAATTGATTGATTGATTTATTTATTTCTAAAAAGAATTTGCATTTAACACCTTGTTTTTTTTTTTTTTTTTTTTTAAGATGACACACATTTATACAATCTTCATTTTTTAAAATCTCGCAATAAAATTGAATCTCTGGCAAAGTTTTGAAAAATTTCTTATTTTTTTTACACATCATTCCTTCCCCGTCACGTGTTACACACCTTATTTTTATATTTGGTCAAGCGATTGTTTTTTTTTTTTTTTTTTAAATTATCTCTTTTTGTTTGTTTGTTCGTTCGTTCGTTCGTTTGTTTGTCTTCTTCCTTTTTTTCCTTTACAAGTAAATTTACAATATTTACAGAGGAATATTTCGCAAATGTAATTAAATATTGAATTATAGACGCGTTTAGCGATGTAATCGAAAAATGAATAAAATTTTACACGTCGTCTATACACATTTCTGTTGCACATTTTATAAAATAGTTCTTTTTTTTTTTTCTTTTTTCTTTTCTTTTTTCTTTTTTCCTCTTTTCATTTTACTTCTTATATATTTAAATATATTATATATATATATATAATAGCAAATAAAATTAATTCTAACTATATTATTAGTGGGGGTATATAAAGAAATTTTTGTTAATTATTTTATAAATGGAAATTCGTTTTAATAAGAGAGAGAAAGAGAGAGAAAAAGGGTGGGTGGGTGGTAAGATAGATAGTGAGAGAGAGAGAGAAAATAAAATTAGATGAAGATTAGAATAAAACAAAAGTATGATACAAGAGTGAAAATTGAAAGAAATATAAATCAAACATTAAAAAAAACGTACAATGGGAACGTGTAATCATTGTTGTATTTATTGTTAAACGAAATGAAAAATAATCCAATTGAATATGTGTTACTCTCTTCTCCAATAGACACACACACACACACACACACACAAAATGCATCTTATTTTTATCATTTGGTTGTGCCTGCACGAACCAATGAATATTTTTCTTCTTCATTCATTCTTTCTTTTTACTTTTTCTTTTCGTGTCCATTTTTATAATAATATTCAATCTTAAGTATTATTAAAAAATAACATTTATATTAATATATAGTATATATATATATAGAGGCAGTTTAAAATCGAAATTAGAATTTTTAACATTGTTTTTGTTGTTGTTTTCTTTTCACGTTCTCTTACGTTTTACTCTTCTCATTCGTATTATTAATAATTTTGGTTTTTTGTTGTTGTTGTTGTGTTGTCAATATTAAATCAGACGGGGCTCGCGCGTGTAATTATTTAATTGAATTACAATTTAATTTTTTTCTTTTTTTGTATTGGAAGACACGAATGAAAATATAGACCAAAAAATTTGATCGAATATTCACGCTTAATTCGGACACAATAAAAAAAACACAAAACATATTTATATATATATATATAATATAAAGCGTAAAACGTAGTATTAAACAATTATTTGCAATTGCAATAATCTCGTTCGCACGTAAATACTTACTAATACTTAATATTTAATGTGTAAAATTTTTGTGTGTGTGTGTATGTGTGTATGTAATTATTTAACAAATCAATATTAAATCGTGTTCCGACGTTTTTTTTTNATTTAATGTGTAAAATTTTTGTGTGTGTGTGTATGTGTGTATGTAATTATTTAACAAATCAATATTAAATCGTGTTCCGACGTTTTTTTTTTTATTATATTATCATTCTTATCACGTGATCCGTATATTCTTCTAATATAACAAGAAAAAATGTGATCCCGTTTATATAAAAGAATATCGAATCAGGTGGGTGTTAACTGAAGTTAATTAAACGATGTATTTATTTATTGGTAATCAGGTTAAACATGTTTAATTTAAACAAAGAAAAAATATGTTTGACGTATCTCTTGCTTAACCTGATTCCAATGTATTCCACGCGTAATAATAATAATAATAATAATAATATAATAATAATAATAATTCGTGAAACGCGTGTACACTCGTTAATTAACTTAAGCGTTTCATTAATCATAATTAATAATTAAACGATATCATTTCATTGGCGAATACTTGACAAAATTTGGATATATATCGTATAATAATAATTATAATAATAAAATGTTTATCGCGCGAGAGATAAACAATAAATTCATGTATAGCAAAACACAAATGATGTATTAATGTTAATTCGAATAACAATAAACCATTCCGTCGAATAATCTATCTATTTTAATTAATATATTATGATTTATCGATATTATAATTAAATCGATAAGATATTAGGACAATTTGATCTGTAAATTTTTTAAAGTATGCGAATTAGTTTTTTACACATTGCAGTTTCGTGAAAATTTGTAATTCTTTTTTTTTTATTACACGGATCAACATTTATAACATTAGTAGGAGTTGTTTATCTTTTATTTAACAAATTTACGCTCAAGCTTGAATACAATATAATAATTAGATGAATAAAAACAAAAATTTTGTCTCGCAAATGAATGTAGAAAAAAAAAAAATTGTAGATATAGAAATACCATTTGTTTTTTTTTTTTTCACGGACCAGCCGTGTTGTCCTAATCGAATGATATTAATTTTGCATTAAATTTTTATTTGTTCGTCGATAATATAATTTTTTCATTCATCAATATTATATATTGCAAAAAGTAAAAGAAATTTTTTTTCTTATCTGATATACAAAATAAGAATAATAATAATAAAAGTTCACGAGCGTAAATTAAAA
>NW_014569670.1:347649-349437 GCF_001313835.1 Polistes canadensis | reverse complement strand
AAAAAAAAAAAAGAAAAAAGAAAAAACAACATAAAAGAGTTGAAATCCCTATTCACGTAATCCGATCACGATCGTTCGACGAAATGCATATCGTTTTCAAGCTGCAACTTGGATCCCTTCAGAATAACCCACCCGTTCGTTCACCAACCCTTTTGTCCTCTTCCAGCCCCCCCCCCAGCCCCCTTACTACTATCACCTATCCCATTCACCCTCACTCAGTATAAAAAGAGAGAAAACCATAACACGAATACAATGATTCTTTCGTTTTCGGTTAATTTCATTAAAGTAGTATAGTAGTAATAAGTAGAACAAAAAAGAAGTCAAAGTTTTCGATGAAATAAAACGTGTGTGTATGTGTCTTATTATTATTCTTATTTTTATTCGTGTAACCAAAGGGATTAATTATGCTTGAAATTGCTTGAACAACCCCAACCATCGTTTTTTTAACAACCAATTGAAGGAAGGGAAAGTTATTGTGTATTGTTATTGTTTGTTGATTGGTTGGTTGTATTATATGGCATTTCTTATCTTTTTCTTTCCATTTTTTATTCATTTTGTTTTGTATATCTTTCCTTTCCCTTTTTTTTTTATTTCTTTCTCTCTTTCTTCACCCTTTATTTTCTTTCCCCTTCACCTTGTACCCCGTACCACCCACCCACCCCCACTACCACCACCTTTCTCAATCTCTGTCTCTCTCTTTCTTTTTTTAAATGTCAGATGAGAGACAAGAAATAAAAGATCAAAAGAAGCAAACTTCTTTTACTCGTTTGTTTTTTGTTCTTTGTTTTTTTAACCGTGCGGTGAAGTGTTGGACACACACACACGTTCACCGCGCCCCCACGACGTCACGTCGATCGACCTATTTTCTATGGTGTTTTTTTAATTTTCTTCTTATTTATTTATTTATTTATTTTTAAATCGTAAATACCTCGATGCGTTTTTTTTCCATGATTCTTACCACCCCGCCACCCCCCCGCCCTCCTCGCTGTACAATCAATTTTATTTTTTACCTAATTTCAGATTTTTTGGGTTTCATTCTTTATTCTTTTGCTACTTTCATTTGCTATTTTTTTTTATTGGCTTTCGTTTTTATTTCATTTTTGTTGTCTCGTGTAATTACTCGCAATGAAACGTATATCAAGTTAGATTTGTGATTCTGATTCGTTTGAATAATAATTAATAGGGGTTGATTATTGGATATGTGATATGTTGTTATTGTTTTTGGTTTTTTTTTTTCTTTTTTTGTAATATCGAACAACCTACCGGTGCTCGGTGGTCAAATGACACACCGGGCTTCGTTTAATTAATAAAATGTATATTTTGTTTATATTTGATAATAAAATAAAAGTATTTCTCGTTCGTTTAATTCCAAAATTTAGAATTATTTATAATATGTGAGATTTTTTTTCATTTGATCACTCTCTCACACACGCACACACACACACATACGGTAGGAATTAAGTATAAACGATATATTTAAAAAAAAGTGTTTGTGTGTTTCATTCATTTTGTTGTTCTTGTTTAAATATAAAATATAATAATTTTTTGTTTAGATATTTGTTTCATAATATTATCGTATCAAAGTAAAATCATAAAATTTTCTTTCGCCAAATATCGGATAATTTTTTTTTTGAATTACCGATCCTACGAAATATTTTTATTTTTTTATCCTTTATTTTCTTTTTCTTTCTTTTCTCGTATCGTCTCGTAAGTAAACTCAAAACAAAATTGTTTCTTTCCTGCGTAGATCCATTAAAAAGTTTTACCAAACCCCCTACCCCCCTACCC
>NW_014569670.1:344031-346120 GCF_001313835.1 Polistes canadensis | reverse complement strand
AATAAGAATAAATATCCGAATGCATAAATAACAAAAGAAATAAATAGTGTCAAAATATAATAAATATAATCTCCGTTCTAATAAAACAGAAATATTATATACTTTAGCCAACTCGATAAAAAAAGAAAAACAACTGGCAACCAAAAATGTGTGAAACGGTAAAAAAAAAGAAAAAATTAAATCCGATACTTAAAATAAAAGAAATAGACAAAAAAAAAAAAATATGATCATCGTCGAATATCTTTTTTAATAAAATAAAAATGTCTATAAAAACCCCGGTGTACCTCCACTACCAATTTCATCGAAAAAGAACAAAAAAAAAAAAAATCCTATCCCTTAAGCCCCGTGCAAAAAATAATCCAATGTTGATAAAAATATTACGATCATATCGATTTCTCTTGCATCAGAGAAAACAAAAAAATGATTTCATTGCTTGGACGGTAACGAGATATTAATGAAATAATGAAGCTTGATTATATTTTTTTACTTTCGATTATTTCCATTGGAAAATTAAAATCGAAAAATCAATCCTTCCTTCCTTCCTTGTTTTATTTTTTTTTTTTTAAATATTATATCATAGCAAATGTAAATTGAGAATAGAAGACAAAATTTGTTATTCGATGTATAAAATATTACTCAAATGTTTTACAATTATGGTAAATGGTGTTTGTATTTTTTCTTTAACGATGTTACTTGCTGTTGTTGTTGTTGTTGTTGTTGTTGTTTTACGAGGATCCTTTTTCTTCTTTTTCTTCATCTTGATCTTATTCTTCATTCGTTAGTTCGCATTATCGAGGATTGAATACGTTGATTGGTATGTTAAAATTTCGATCGACGTGGGCGATCAGCATCTTTTAATTAAAAGATGCTAGACTGCCGTGGGGGCTCTTGATTGTCAATGCCATTTTGCCTTTTGGGCGAATATATCCGCTCGTAGATTTTGTGCGAAGCAAATTCCCAAAATCTGTAATAAAAAAAGAAAAAAAACAGAGAAATTAAAATAAAATCAAATCAAATCAAATCAAAGGAACGAAATGTTTCGTAATTCAATGAAATCAATTCTGAAACACGAATGTTATTAAATAATTATATTATTTCTTTTTTTATACCTTTTTTTTTTTATTCAAATGAAATTATATCGAAGATCAAGTGTATTTTTTTAAATTCTTTTTTTAAAAAAAAAAAACAGAACAAAAGCCATGCTCGCAAAAAAAGCTGTAAACCTATTAATATTATCAGTAAATTACGTGCTAGATAAAAAAAAAAACAATGTATGCATTATGTGTACGCGATTTAATCTACTTGCCTATTATAATATTTCATGCTCTCGCAATACTTACAATCAATTGTGTGAAAAGCATAGAAAAATTGTGTATATGTTATAATATATATATAAGTATACCTACTTAACACGCGAACGATATTTTCATAATTACAATTAGCAATAATCAAAAGTATATTTTATAATTGTGTAATTAAAAAAGAATATTATATTAAAATAAGATTGCTTTTTTTTTTTTGAACACACACGTGTGTAATATACTGTGATTATATTTAATCGAGTAATGAAACCTCACCTTCTAGATTTATTCGAGGATAGATTTGATTTCACATAATCTGCATGCACATAGATATAGGATTAACAATCAAAAATAAAAGATATAAACAATATATATATATATAAAAATAGAAAGTAGTAAATTCCCCATTACCACTTTGAGTTGTGAATACTTTTAATTGAAGTGTTTTCTACGAACGAAATAGTTTATTATTAATTAATATATAAGTCTCAAAGGGAATTATAGACGGATAATAAATCTTACGAACAACTTATTTTGAACTTAGTTGTACGTTTCGTCCCTTAATGGGGACTTCATCAGCAACTTGATCAATTACAGTTCACGTGTCCATACATATTATCTTTTTTACAGAGTCATACATTTCAATAAAATTTAACATATTACAATACAATTTGATCCTAAAATACCTTATCTTATCACACGTATTTACCGAGTAAATATTTTCTATACTTTCTGCAAATGGATTTTATTGATTTTTATATTAAATTAAAGTGCACTCTTTTGTCTAC
>NW_014569670.1:340305-342306 GCF_001313835.1 Polistes canadensis | reverse complement strand
TTAATTTATAAATCATATTTGGATTCTACGTGTAGACAAAAGAGTGCACTTTAATTTAATATAAAAATCAATAAAATCCATTTGCAGAAAGTATAAAAAATATTTACCTAAACTTTTCAAAGAAATTGCAAAGATGCACAATTTACATCATTGCATTCACTGACATTTTCTGAACTTTACATGCTAACTTTATAACTCGATATGGTATTCTACGCGTAGACAAAAGAATGCACTTTAATTTAATATAAAAATCAATAAAATCCATTTGCAGAAAGTATAGAAAATATTTACTCAGTAAATACGTGTGATAAGATAAGGTATTTTAGGATCAAATTGTATTGTAATATGTTAAGTTTTATTGAAATGTATGGCTCTGTAAAAAAGATAATATGTATGGACACGTGAACTGTAAATGATCAAGTTGCTGATGAAGTCCCCAGTAAGGGACGAAACGTACAACTAAGTTCAAAATAAATTGTTCATAAGATTTATTATCCGTCTATAATTCCCTTTGAGACTTATATATTATTAACATATTTTTGGACAAGAATATTGATAATTAAAATTTATTATTAATGTAATCAGATATGCTAATATTAAATAAATTATATTTAATAATTACAATATTATTTTCATCTGATCAAGATAAAACAAAAATATTATATTATTTGACATTAACATTGATAACTTTTACCAAATGCATATATGCGTCCATACCACTCAAAGGGTTAAAATATATTTATCTTCAAATCCTTTAATCCGAAAAATTATTTTTTATTTTTTGATGATTAAAATTTATTACTCAAACGTGTTTATAAATACTTGTTGTATAACAAAAAACAAATATATATATATTGTAAAAAGTTTGATATATATATATATGTACACGTGGGGTGGGGATGGGGGTGGGTATTTAATATGTACATGAAATCCTTTTTCACAACCTTGATATACTCGTTCAGAATGCATATACCTGTGCAAATGCAGTAACAACCGCGCCACTTGCAATTGGAAGAAGATTTCGTTCCATCCATTCTTCTCCTGCTTGAACGCATCCCTTCTCGTAAATCACTTTGGCGACCTCAAAGTTCTGAAAAAAAAACAAATCAAACCGGCCACACCGATTTGCTCACCGTCATTTTTTCCCGTCAAACTTGTGAATTGTCTCCTATTATTACTTAAGGTCCCCTTAAAATTCAATTTTATATTGTTGACACTTGGTGTCCTGTGACAATTTATTTATATTTTTCTTTTTTGGGGGCGGGGTGCGAGGTGGGAGGGGGTTTGCTATAAAAAATTAAACACACAACAAAAAAATTGTCACGATAAAAATGACAAAACGAACGGGGGTGAAGAGAGGGAGGGGGGTGTGGTGGTTGTGTTGATGATAGAAAAATAGAAAATATTTTCCCCAATTAGCTCGAAATTCTTTTTATTATTATTATTATTATTAAAATAGGAAGAGGAGTAGAGAAAGAGGAAAAAGAAAAAACAAAATGTATTATAATATTATGTTTATTCCTATTTGTTTTTTTTCTTCTTCTCGAACGATTGCAAATTTTATTCGTTTCTTTTAAAAAAAAAAAAAAAAAAAAAAAAAAAGAAATTCTACAAAAATCCCATGGTGGTTTACGACGAAGGAAAGAATATAAATATATAAAGAGAAAAGTAAGAAATAAATAATGAAATAAATAAAGAAAGAAAGAAAGAAATAACGAATAAATGAATGAATGAATGAATGAATGAATGAATGAACGAAGGGGTAGGAGAAAAACTCGTTTGGTCGTGAGAAAATTTATGGGAATACCTTGTAAAGAGGCACGTATAGGAACGTAATGTTACTACGAGGTCTAAGTAACAACGCCACTCTATTACTTCGTGCTTCAAATTTACCCCCAAGAGTAAGAGTAACCACGCAAAGCTTTCAACCACCCACTACTACCCAGTCTCTTCTATTATTCCTTCTCCTCTCTCTCTCTCTCTCTCTCTCTCTCTCTCTCT
>NW_014569670.1:332152-334498 GCF_001313835.1 Polistes canadensis | reverse complement strand
ACGTATATATATATATATATCTCTGCGAATTTATAATAATAAAAAAAGGAATAAAGTTTATTTACTTTAGGATCACGAAAATATTTGTCACGGGTAGATAAAATGGAAGAAAAACTTTGAGAAATTTTCAATATGAATAATTGTAATAGAAAAACAAAACAAAGAAATAAATAAAATCGTGAAATGAATTTTAATTCATTTGTCGATTGATCATTATTAAGTTCATTGTCATAATTCCTTATCACATATCTCTTTTTTTTTACTAATTGTATTATTGAATTAAGTATAAAAAAATAATTCAAGAATTTTACTTACGTAGCTAGGTTTCCTAACGTCGTAACCGCACTGCTTGTTTTTTATAATTTCCTACGAAATAATAACAATGATAAAAGTATTATATATATATATATATATATATATATTTTCAATTTTTCAAAGTAATAGAAAGAAAAAACAAAAAAAAAAAAATAAAAATAACGTAACAATATATTATTTTAACGTTGGGTCATATAAATATCGATGATAAAAATTAAATAAAAATGTGAGTAGAAAAATAAATTAAATAAAAAATGATCGATTTGGAAAAAAAAAACATTGGCAAATATCTGAATAATTAAATATAAAAAATATTATAAAATAAATAAATAAAACTGTTTAACATTTTCAAAAAAGGGTAGAAGAAAATTGAATGTACTAAGAAGATAGAAAAAAATATATTTAAAAAAAAAGAAAAAAAAGTAGAGAACAAAAGAATAAAAAATTTTACGTACGTTTGGTTTCCTTTTGCAGCAACTGAAAGGCACACCGCAAGCTTCCCTTGAACCGATGTCACTCGACGAACAATTGAAATAATTATTACGATCCCAATCCTTTGGACCCTCGATACCACAACATTGTAACTAAAAGAAAAAAAAAATAAGTAAAAAGAGAAAAATGGAATAAGGGTTGGAGAAATAATTAATGAGTGCATTTTGTTTTGTCTACGAATAAAAGAATTATTAATATCGATATTCGATCAAACGCAAAAGTAAAAAATAAAAATAATTCATAGCAATGAGAGAGAGATAAAAAACGTGGATAAAGGAAACGGGTAAAAAGAAACAAAAAGAAAAATGGTTAAGTTCGATGAACTTTTATAAATAATTTTTACCTTGTGTGTGAAATCGGAGATATGGTTGGTTGCGATATTAAATGTATAAGACAAATAAATGAAAATAAAATATAAGGATGGAATGAATTCTTTAGGGATGGTGGTAGTGGTGGTGGTGGTGGTGGAGGATAGGGGGGGGGATGATTGGAGGTAACAAAAGAACGAGTAAGGGAGAATAAATATAGAAGGGAAAAAACAATAAATACAAATAAATTAAAATAAAATCGAATAATTAAATGAAAATACAATTATATATATGTATATATTTAGAAAATCGATACTAATAGAAAAAGATGAATTATTTATCTAATTTTGTAATTATCTAATAATTATTTATAAATAATTGAAATATTTTTAACGAGATATTTTTCACAATTGAAATAAATAATAGATATAACACAAATAAAATAAGAAATATATGTTACATTTAGAAAAAGTAATTCTATTTATTTGTGATCAATAAATTGTCAAATTAATTTTGTATAAAAAGTATTTTGAATTATTTAAGAATAAATGAAAAATCAAGGTAGTCATCAGAATTAGAAAATACATATTAATATTTAATATTAATATAATTATATGTATTATACGTTAACAAAATATTGAGATTAATAAATAATAAATTTAAAAGAAACACAAAATTATTTTGTTAAATCTTTCGAAATAACGAATCGGATAATAAAATAAATTTGGTTAACTCGGTTGGGAAGGGTGATTTTTATTTATTTTTATTAAACGTTTGAGAAAATTGATTTAAACCATCTTTTTGTTTTCTTTTAATTGTTTCACTTTTTTTCCTTTCCTTTCTTTCTTTCTTTCCTTATCGTCGTCTGTCTTTATTCATTTTAATAGTTTCAAAGTTTTCTGTTTGTACGCATTACTATGCTAACGTAACTGATTTAATCGTAAAAGCAGAAGCTTTGAGAGCCCACCATACGCCACTTGCAATATGGCCCTTCCTACCATTACAGTTCTTACTCGAATTTGCATTCCTTTGCGATTAATATGCATTCGTCCATCTCACTCTCTCTTTCACTTTCTCGTCATTTCATTTCTCTTTCATCTCATGAGAAAAAAAAGAAGAAAAAGAAAAAAGAAAGAAGCTCGTTTGGACTTTAACTACAAATTTCCCTTAAACTTTTAGAATATTATTTTATATAATATATATTTTGTTTTACAAATATTTGTATTTTTAT
>NW_014569670.1:328790-330623 GCF_001313835.1 Polistes canadensis | reverse complement strand
TATACATAAAGTCATAAACAAATAATAGTATATTTACGTTTGTATTTTTCTTCAAACATATATATTAATTATAATATATATTTATTAGTTTCTTTACAGTCAACAAGGATTGTGGTTAACTGTTGTTAAAAGTAAAAAATTCAACAACAGGGGTGAGTACAAGTAGCAGACAAAGAAAATATACGATTCCACTTGACTTCTACCGACAGGTTGGGGGATGAGGGAGGTGGGAGAAGAAAGAAGGGAAGAAGAAAGGGTAAAGGGGTGGGTGGGTACGTGCAAAATGTATTTGGCTTGTTTGTTTCCATCGTTGGAAAAGATCATTTAAAGTTCATCGACCTCTCTTTTCTTCTTCTGCTACTTGTTTGTTATCAACGTTAACCAATTCAAAATTATATTTAGATTTTTTTTGTGTGTTTTTTTTTAACAGAAATAGAACAAATCTATTCTATTTCTTAACCTTTCGTGAAAAAAAAATCTCGAATTTTTAATCGTTATTCTTATTGGTCTGTTTTTATTGTTAATTTTTATTCGAAAAGGAAAAAAGAATAAAATTGATAAATAATTTAAAAATAATCTTACCCAGTCTTTAAAGATGAAGCCTAAAACACCGGCAGTCATCTCCATTAGCAATAATAACGCCAAAAATATGGCATACTGTAAAATAAATAATATTAATTATGATTTCATTTAATGATACGAGTTTAATATTTCAAATCAAATATAATTATACTCTGTCGTATCATTGGAATAAAATAAAAAATTGATTTATATAGATAGATATAGATAGAGAGAGATTAACAATAAATTTAATATAATATTTAAACAAATAAACGTATATAATATATAGTATCATATGATACGTGATTTTAAATGCATTCGATGATAACAATATTTTTATTTTCATTAGTTTTTATCATAATGTTATAAAAGATTAAAAAAATCAGATTAATATAGATATTTTAAGATTTAATTTTGTAAAATGTTTATAACGAATTAATGGCGATATTAATTTCGAAATATTTGCATAAATAATACTTTACACATGTATATATAAATAAAGAAGAGAAGAAAAAAAAAGAAAAAAAAAAAATAAATGAGAGAGAATATGTGTGGAATAAATTATTAGACGATCGAAAAAAATGAATCTCTCATGAAATATTAATTCTAATTAAATAACCATGGTGTATGAGTACTCACTGCTGCTAGGAGGCACGTATTTTCCCTGAGTGCACCGACACACCCCGTAAATCCGATGATAAATGTCACTGTACCTATGTATATATAATAAGAAAGATATTATCGTTAACTGTCACACACACATATACAATAATGCTAAATAGAATTGACGTTAGAATTATTCTTTTGATGTTACACCGTAAAATAATTAAATTTAATTTATCTTTGTGTGTGTTTATACCAATCTCATTTTTCCAATTTGATTCTTCAACGATAATGAATATTTTTATTTTTCATGTTATACGTAAAGAATATAAATGAATACAATTTTTATTTAATTGTAATTTAAAAAAACAAAAAAAGGGAAACCCTACGAAGAAAATATAAAAAATAAATTTCGATATAATTTCAATTGATTTTTCTCGTTTAATTATTATTTCTTATTATATTATTAATATTTAATACTCAATCTTTGGATTTGAGATTTGATGATTAAATATAAAAGTAGAAAAAGTTTAGAATTAATAAAAAACGTATAGAAACAAATTCGTTAACAGTTAAAGTTTAGTATTTTGTTCGTTTAATATTATTTCAGATTATATTGAAACAAATGATACGTATTATACAATATATATATTTTATTTGCAAACATTT
>NW_014569670.1:320814-326665 GCF_001313835.1 Polistes canadensis | reverse complement strand
TTTATTTTGAAAGTGGTGTGTAAGTCTATTTGTAAGTCCAATAAATATACATTGTTTTAATGAAATTTGTTTAAAAAAGAAATTAATAGTAATCCAAATAACATATTGATAAATTGATACAAACATTGTCAGATTTGACATAATTAAAATCTATTATTTTTTTAATTGGCACAAATATGCAAACCTTTACTTTTCTTAAATCAACATAAAATGAAATAAACGATCCATATATATATATATATAAAGTATTGAATAATATTGAAGATTTATATTAAATTTAAAAAGAAGATCAAATAATCTGTTTGAAAGGAATGAAAAACTAATTTCGAATGAATAGAAAAAAAAGAGGGAACATCGAAACAACTAACTCACTATACAAAGCATCATTAAATACGATCAATTTATGGATGAAAATGATAGAATTCGTTAAAATGGTTCCTGCGAAAATAGAATTACCAGCGAATTCAACGAATGGAAATAAAAAAGAAAAGAAAAAATAAAGAGAGAGAGAGAGAGAAGAGGTATGAGGGTTGCATACAATGGTTGGCTGGGATGAATCGTAAAAAAAAGGGGTAAACGATATTCAAAGGATCGTAAGAGATCGGGTATGAAAAAATAATGCCGATAAAATGCTTGCGAATATGAACAACTGCTTTTTATTACTACCCCTTAGTAATAAAAAATATATATAGGTACTTTATATAATATACACACACATATCTATATATATACGAGACTATAGGGTAAAGTTATTCGAAATAAATAAAGAAAAAAATAAAGAAAAAAATAAAGAGGAGAGAATAAAAAATAAAATAAGAATTAATTCAAAGTAAATCATGTTTTGCAAAAGTTTACGATTTTCCCAACATATCATAATATTAAAATATATATTATAATTAAAGTACACTCTTTTGTCTACGCGTAGAATACAATATCGAGTTATAAATTTAGCATGTAAACTTCAAAATATGTCAGAGAATGCAATGCTGTAAATTGTGCATCTTTGCAATTTTTTTGAAAAGTTTTTGTATATATTTTTTATACTAAAAGTGAATAAATTATAATAAAACTTATATTAAATTAAAGTGCACTTTTTTATCTACACGTAGAATACAAWWTYGAGTTATAAATSAATCTGSAAAGGTTCATAAAATGGCAAAGAATGCACTGCTGTAATTTGTGCATCTTTGCAATTTCTTTGAAAAGTTTCGGCAAATATTTTTTATACTTTTTGCAAATAGATTTTAATGAAACTTATATTAAATTAAAGTGCACTTTTTTATCTACAGGTAGAATACAATATCGAGTTATAAATCAATCTGGAAAGGTTCATAAATTGGCAAAGAATGCACTGCTGTAAGTTGTGCATCTTTGCAATTTCTTTGAAAAGATTACAGCATTGGATTACACAGTGATATAAGTCCATTTGCAGCTTATAATTATACATTATTTTAGTTAAATTATCCTAAAAATAATGTATTTAATCAAATTACATATTAATAATTTAATATAATAAATGAATATTTTTAAATAAACTAATATGCAAATCTTGAATTTTTTCGATAGAACAGAAAATGGACTTACACCATTTTCTAAATAAACGATCCATATATCTGTATGTAAGTATGTGTACATATATATAGTTAAGTTGTGATCCGTACGTGTTGTATACCTCGGGTACAATATATATACGTCTTTTCCAAGTGAAACGAGGATATTATTGGTGCGACAAGCACTAGGAACATAAACTCATGCCATGCATAACGTGCGAACAACGTTCCTCCATCAACGCTTATTCTGCTTTTCCACTGTCACCACAAATACCTTTACTTTGCCATTTGTAATACTAACGTTCGCGGTAAATTTATTTTTTCCTTTTTGTTTTTTAATATTCTCTTTCCCTTTTTTACTAACATTCTCCGTTTCTTTCTATTTTTTTTTATTAATAACGGATTTGAACGATCGTTAAACAATGTAACACCGACCAATAGTAAATTTATTGAAAATTTCGTGATAACGTTTACCTTTTATAAACCGGAAAGAATAAAAACCAAAAAATAAAATAAAAATATAAAATAAAATAATTCAAATATATATATATATATATATAATTTTCACAGGTTGAATTCGACGACAGAGAAACGTGCATGAGTGGTTTCGATTATTTAGAGAGAGAGAGAGAGAGAGAATATGTTTCGATATTGTCGTTTGAATTTACGTTATAAATAATAACGATATAAAACAAAAACGCGAATGGGTAAACGTTAACATTTGGAAACACGTGTAAGGTTCGATTGGATATTTACTCCGTTTGATCACTGCGATTCAACGAACAAGTTACTATAAGTACAAATCAAACATCAATTGTGAGATAAATAACGATATTACATATACACGTGTGTGTGTGTGTGTGTGTGTGTGTGTGTGAAAATGAGAGAATAAGAAAAATGTATATGAAGAATAAAAATCATTCCAAAAGAAAACGATAGAAATATTTTAATAGTTCGATTATACATTGTTTAATTAAATGAAAAATAATCAAAATAAATTATGATGAAATATATCTAATCAAATAATTACTTGAATTATATAAAATAATTAAAAAATTGATCAACCAAACGATTTAATTAAAGTGCATCAAATGAAACAAACATTTATTGCGAATTTATATTCAATATTATACTAATACAAATATCAAATCAATTTACAATTCATGTTAATATATCACGTATAAAACATATAAAAGAATAATTCTAACTAATAATAGATTATATATTCTTCTATTAATAAACCAAAAAGAAGAAAAAAAATATCCAACAAAAGTTAAGTTAAGTTAAAAAATAGAAGAAAATAATTTGGAACAAATAAATCGTCCCGATCAGAAATACAAATTCTATTTTCTTTTGTTATTTCAATGAATTTAGTTTTCTATCTGTTGATAGTTGTTTGCCAACCAAGTTCAGATCACGTGCAAATTCGATTTAGTTTTGTCCAATCCGTTTTTCGGTTAAGAAAAAATAAAGTGCGAAGAGAAGTGAGTGAAAGGGTTAGTTGAAAAGAGAAAGATAAACCCAAAAAGGGGGTTTCATTGTACGTGACTCAGAGAAAGCAAGAGAGAGAGAGAGAGATAGATAGACAGATAGACATAGAGGTGGTTCAAACTCGAGATGTTTGGATTGGTCACAGAGGATTCCTGAATTCCCATCATTACATTCGACCAAACCGCGAGTGACCACGTTCAGGAGTGGCTTTCCATGGTCCCAAACCATTCAGGAATCCTTTAGTACATCACCGAGTAACTCAACTTACAACACATGCTTTCTGGAATTTCTCTAACGTGATATATTCTGCCAATAAACAATTTAATAGGAATGTTAATTCCGTTTAAATTGAAATTACAATGAAATTAACGTTTTAAATTAAAGTTGTAGAGAAACATTTAAAAGGGATTGGGAATGATAAGAAAAAAATTAAGGGACAATATTTGATTAGAGAAATAAGGGATGATTGATTTTCTATTTAAGTGATACACTAATGATAATAATAATAATAATAATTGTTGAAATTTTTTTTGTAATTATTTGAAATGGTCAATGTGTGTTTTATTCAATTTCACGAATTTTTCGTAAATCACGTGTCGTAAAATATATCGAATTAAACGATTGTTTTGTTATGAATAATTTGTTTGTTTGTTTTGATTGTTTTGATTGATTTGGTATTTTATAACAGGTGAGATATATGATTTAATATTAATGAATTATTCATCAGTGTGTTTTTGTAATATATAAGAGGAAAAGTGAATATATATGTAAATATAATTTACATATATATATTTTATTATTATTATTATTAATGAAAGAAAGGTAGTGTTTTATTTTATGAAGAAATTTGTCAACGTGCATTAATAATGTGAGATCATTTTAAAATGTACCAGTGTCGAATAATTCGATTGTTATTGTTGGACGATAAAAAAAAAATAATCTGTCAGATTACGTGTGAGATTTTCGTGATAGGGTGGAATAATTATTATTGTTATTTCACGTTTAACATATATTTACATAATTAATACTATTATTACAAGTATATTTATTAGAATAAATAGTACTATGTAAATATGTTACACACGTGATGCATTTATACACACATAACATGCAAAGTAAATGTGTTTTTTATTTTATTTATTTTCTATGAGAAAAAAAAAGAAAAACATAATAATAAAAAATCACAAAGTGGTAGTTTAAATCATACGTGTATTGAAATATTTTATTAAAAAAAAAAAAAAAAAAAAAAAAAACTAAACAAAAAGAAAAATTTTCAGATCAATTTTTAATTTCTTTTGGAAAATTTGATTGTTTTATTCGTCATTGAAATGTTTTATTTTTTATTAATATCGTTTTACGTGAATCACACATACAATATAGAAAATAATAATATTGTGTTCGTTCATTGTAAATATATATATAAAATTATTAATGTAGCAATGATTAATATAATAACTAACACGTTTAACGTGTAAAATTTGTTAGATAGGTTCAGGAACGTAGAATGCGCCTAATGTGGGATTAAGTTCGTCCTGAATTTAAGCGGATTCCGGGAACCGTCTCTAATTAGCCAGTCTCTCTTTCGTGAATATTAGTAATCCGTGAATTATCTCATGTAAAATTTGTCCCAGATAGCATAAATAATAATTTGTAAAACCCCCCTGAATCGTTTATTCATTAAAACGTGTTGATTTTATATAATATATCATTTGTCAAATAATATTTATGATAAAAACGTATTTTCAACAACAACAACAATAATAATAAAAATAAATGTTATATAACACATACGTTTTGTAATAACAATTAATTATTATTTATTTCTTTCTTTTTTTTTTTCTATAAATATCTTTTTCAAATAATTTTATTCAAATGACACAAAACCCATTGGTTATGGTACAAGAATATATTTAATCGTAAATAAATAATATAATAACAAAAAAAAATAATAATCGATACGTGATTTGTTGATAAATATCATGTGTTATAATAATTATTTTAAATTATAAATTAAATAATTGTAATAATATATATATATATGTGATATATCTATGATCGTTGTATTATGTATATGTATAGATGTAAATTGGTTTAATTGGTATAATGATTGATTTCTCGTATCAACAAATGTTACGTTAATGTGTGTCTATGTATTAGGAGTAAATCCATCTAAAACAGATTGCTAAGCAATTCTATTGTTTGAATTGTGACAACGTTAAAGCACACACATGACTCAGAAGTAAATTTATTCGTAAATTTGGTATTACAATTCACGAATAATTGCAAATTAATTTCTACTAAAATAATTGAGAATACGTTTTAAATATATATCTTGTAAAAAATTACAACGTCAACGTTATTTTTTTTTCTTTTTAAAAAATTATAACAACATCAATTAGTATTCTCGTTTCTTTTGTTTTCTTTTTTTGTTGTAATACAAATTTTGATATTACATCGATTTATCAAATGATCAAATTTATTTAATAAACAAGAAAAAAAAACACACACACACACACACATATTAAATTCTTTACGTTCCTATCTTTGTTCCAAAATTAGTCGAACATTTTTTTTTTGTTGATTTCGAAACAAATTGTTCGCGAAAGAAAAGAAAAAAAATTTATAATAAAAAAATGAAATAATTTCCCGCCGCGGTAATTCGCATAAAAAAAAAAATGAAGAAAAAAAAAACTTTCCACGGATTAACTGAAAATTAGATGCCGCAATTTTTTTTCTCGCCCCCCTGCCCTGCCCCCCTCCTCCTCCTCCTTTCTCTCTCTCTTTCCTTTTTTCTTTTTCTTTTTTTTTTT
>NW_014569670.1:317373-319260 GCF_001313835.1 Polistes canadensis | reverse complement strand
TATTTTGCGTTAATGTTATACGATAAAAAAACAAATACTTTATGCTTTCTTTTTTCGTGAAAAATTATTTTTTATGAAAAGTATGATAACATATATATATATATCTTAGGTAAGAATACATTTTTGCTATATTAAGTCCCATGTAATATTACTAATGGTGTACACATTGCACGTCACGTGCCGAAGATACCAGCAAAGACAAAGTGCGTGCACCACCTGGGGCAGTGTACGATAACGTTCAGCATTTCGCAGGATAATCATCTTTAATCCTCCCTACGGCTTGACTGCTTGCAACAATGCAATTTCCACTAACTCGGTCATCATTTTCGGTCCAAACAACAACAACAATCCGTTGCTTAAGTTTTTTTGTTTTTTCTTTTTCAATATTTGTAATTCATATTATCACCAATACGTAAAGGATTACAATTTTAAATGACTAAGATCAGTATAGTCAATAATTTTTGATTAATTCATCAAAATGAGATATAAATCATAAATTATGTAATATTTATATTGATTTATGTAAAAAAGAACAAAAATATTGATTATATCAAATATATTAATAATGAGATACAATACATTAAAAAATTAATTCTTTTATTTTAAGAAATTATTGTTTAAACTTTGACAAAAAATAATAAAAAATATATTTCACCTAGAGAAATTAATTATCAAAATGTTTACAAAATAAATCTCATATTATATTAGACAACAACAAATAATTATTAATACTATATAATCAGGTTTTTATTGCACAACTTACAAAATTTTTTACAATGTCTTATCATTATTTCACTTATAATTATCTCACATTTTTGAAATTATTAATACTATTACAAATATATTACTTTTTATTTTTCCTATAAGATGTGTATGATAAATAATATAATAATTATCTTGCATAAAAAAAAAAAAAGTGTATAAATGAGAAAAAATCAAATTGAAGTGATAACAAATCAATAATATTTGTCAATGTTAAACGATAATTAATCGAACTGTTGAATGTTTGTTAAAACGATGAAGGGGGAACGATCTATTGTTAAATAGTGGAGACACCATTAGTTTGACGTTGAAAGCATCCTATCTCACTTAGGTGAGAGAGACTACGATTACCAACTAGCAACCAGACTCACGATTTAATCTTTCATCAATGAGTATGCATGTATGTTGTTCATTGCACTTTGACTAATCACTCAACGAGAGTTGGTTGCTGCTTTGATACATGTTACATCGATCCTAATACTTGGGGTATAGTTAATGTCTCTTAGTCACACATATAGACACATATACATACAGACACAGATGCATTGAAAAGAAAAAAAAGAGGAATTGAGAGATAGATAGATAAATTGATAGAGAAACACGTAAATGTATATATAATATATGTATATGTATATGTATGTATGTATTTAACTAATACGTAGAATATTACACAGGTTACAGGAATATGTAATGAAAGCACATACGGTAGATCAAATTTAACCCTGAACGTTTTGCAGTCGACACGTTATCCGTAAATACGGTCAGAGAGGAACGTCTCTTCGGTTCTATTGCAAACAATTTCTCAACGTCGCATAATATACGATCCAATCGATCCGGATCCAGGCTATGTCAAATGCAAAATAATAGCATGGTGTATAGATAGGTAGATAGATAGATAGATAGATAGATAGATAGATAGATAGATAGATAGGTAGGTGGATAGATAGATAGATACATTTGTAGATGTATTTTAGTTGTATTGAATAAATTTAATTATACATGTGATTTTTTGTTTGGGATATATTTAACAAAAGATTTAATTAATATTATAAAAGAATAGATTTTTTTTTCTATTTTATATTATTTTTATATTGTGTAGAATTTTTTATATACTTATGTTTATAT
>NW_014569670.1:314467-316587 GCF_001313835.1 Polistes canadensis | reverse complement strand
CACACATGCACACATATATATATATATATATACAATACATTGAAATAATTTCTTTTTTTATTATATACAATTTCTTATATTTAATGAATAGATATATATATATATATATATATACAATACATTGAAATAATTTCTTTTTTTATTAGTTATTTAAATGCTAAATAATATATGCTGATATACAGACCTACCTTTAAACCTAAATCACGTTGACACGTTGGTTATATGTTATAAACAAATATTATTATTTAATTGTTATTTAGAGTATTACTTTCGTATAACTTTTTACTGTTAAATAAATTCACGATATTCTTCTTCTTTTTCTTATTTCTCATTTAATCGAGAAAGAATTCTTTCAGCGAGTAGATTTATATATCCTACACACGATGGCTTATTCCATAAAACTCCTTATGCATTCGTAATGCTTCTTTTTTTTTCTTTTTTCCAAAAAAAAAAAAAAAAAAAAAAACAAGAAATCTCATTTTCCTAATATAACCGAAACTTTTCTTTAGAAGCAGCTGTCTATTGTTGCCATAGACTTGGGGTGTCGTATCATTCGATGAACCGAATAAAAAGAAAAAGAAAATGAACGTAAGAGAAAAAAATGAAAACGGAAATGGAAAAGAAATAATAAGAAAGCTAAAAAAAAATAAAAAGAAAAAAAAGAAAAAAAAAGAGAATGAAGAAGAAGTCGAAAAGATTGCAAGAAAATAGATAAAAAGAAAAGATAGAATATAGGATGAACTAGAAATAAGAAAAGTAGAAATGGAATGTGCGTCAGAACTTTTAACGATTTCGGGGCTTATCTCATCTTCCAAGAGCAATGGCATGGCATAGGGAACTCCTAGGGGTTGTAGAAAGTTGAACGGTGCGAGGGGGATGTTCTGGAAGAAAACGGAAACCACTCATGGCGCGTAATTTAAATCCGTACAAACAAAAAGCAGACTGGTAGAAAAGTAGCAAGGAAGGAAATACGGTGGAGAGAGAGGAGGGTAATCTAACTTAAGGGTAGAAGAAAAGAAAATAAAAGAAAAGAAAAGAAATGAAGTTAAATTAAAAGAAACCTCTCCCCCTGCCCTCCACCTGCCGTCCAATACTATTTGTTTATTCAGAGAGAAAATCTTATGAGAACACAAAATCTAATTTCGATCATTTTTTCTACTTCTTCTTCTTCTTGTTTCTTTTTTCACGTTCACATTTTCTTTTGGTCATCTTTGATATAATATTTAATATTTCGTAATATTAAAATATAAAATAATTGACGTTATTATATTTAAGGGGTGAGAGAGGGGGGTTGGGGTTTATAAGCACAAACAAAGTTCGTACTTTAGAAATAATTATTTAAAATTGCACAAACTTTTGAATTAATTCTATCATATTATAATAATTGGATAAATATACACGGTCACATAAATCTTGTATAAAAATTAATCCATATAATATATACACACACACATACAAAAAAAAATAGTTAAACGTTTTAAACCGTAGGAAAATTCGGTGAAATCAAATGACGCGTACGGAAAAAATATCCTTTCACTTTTGACGGATTTTATTTCGTTTTTTTTCTTTTTCTATTTTTCGTACACCCCACCCCCACCCCTCTCCACTCCCATCAACCCATTTTTATTCCTTTATCGAAACTCTCCCACCACCACCCCAAACACCACCACCAACATCACTACCAACACCACTACCACTACGAGCACCAACTACCACCACCACCACCACCATAACTAAAAATCTCGATTTTTAGGAGAAAATAGTAGAACGATGGGGGTTTGCCTACGGCTAGGAGAGGCGGATCGTGCGAGATTGGAATAGTCGATTGCATTATTTACAAGCACGGTAGCAGCAGTTAGGTTGTACCTGAGCGACGTGTCATAAATATGAAATCCGCAATCTAGCGTTGAACAATCAAAGCCGAGAAACGTGCGTGCCTGCGTCTCTGTATGTATGTGTATGTATATATACCGTATACGTATAGGTATATCATCACTTCCTACGTATATTACACACCACATGTATACACATATACATATACATGAACACGATAGGTCAAATGCAGGGAAACAGGATGAAATATCTATACACACATGCACACATATATATATATATATATA
>NW_014569670.1:306783-312747 GCF_001313835.1 Polistes canadensis | reverse complement strand
TATTATTTATTCTCTATAATAATTTATTTTCAATTGAAAATTTGTAATAACGAAGTTTACAATTAAATCGAATGAAAAACGTACGTATTAATTAATTAATAATCAAATATATATTTAACGTTGCAAGTTGTGATCGAAGTATTTGTTTTATTTATTTTTTTTTTTGAAAGTGTATAATAACATAGCAGTAGTAGTAGTAGTAGTAGTAGTAGTATGTTACAGTCGAGTCTATATAGTATCGTTCGAAAATCGTTTTATTTATTTTGTTTTTTCTTTTTTTGTATTTTTGTATCTTTGTATTTTTTTTTTTCGGTGAGTTGTTCACGCTCGATTTGATATTGGAATTGCCGATTCTATACTAAACGCTTTTCTATCTCGTTCGTGTTCACCATTTATCTCGTTCTCACTTTTTGTTTCTTTTTTTTTTTTTTTTCATCTTTTTTTCTCGATTCTTTGAAGCTTTAATTGATCGAGGATTAATTTATCCTACCGGCACGTGACAAGCTTTAAATTTATCCGAAATCCATGATGTTGGTGGTTGTGTCGTGGTTTTTGTTGGGTTGTTACATTCGAAACTTTAATAATTTTCAATATTTTTATCATTACCAGTCCATTTATTTATTCCCCTTTTTTTGAGGGGAGGTTTTCTAGTTCATTATTCGTACAATTGTTTGAATAAAATTGTTCGATACGTAATTAAAAAATTCGTTAAAAATTATACTTGCATAATGTTAATTGCATCTTAATTGGTGAGAAAAAAGAAATAAAAAGATTTCTAGTCTACCCAAAGATTTATTTTTTTCCTAATCGAGAAGTTGATTCGATGAGTTAGACTACTAGTTTTTGGAAAGAAGTTTTTGTTTTTACATTTCGATTAAAATCCAACCGTTAAAAGTGTTTCTTTTTTTTTTTAATTTTCAACGTGATGGAAAATGTTGTATTTTTTTGATAAAAACAAAGATACACATTATTTCTCGTGAAATATATTATTGATGAAAATTATATAAAGATAAATAATCAAATATAATATTGTATATCAATTACACGCGCGTTAGAATATTTCTATATTTATTTGACAATTAATTGAATTCCAATTGTAAATTAATTTCAAACGTTGCACGAGAAAATACTTATCAAAGTTTAATTATTGTAAAAAAAGAATCTTTATCAATAAGATATATATACATACACAGAAACAGTAGAGAAATCCTTAGACAAGTGACAAAGGGGGGGGGGGTGAAGTCTCTCTCTCTCTCTCTCTCTCTCTCTCTCTCTCTCTCTCGCTCTCGCTTTTACCATCTACGAGTTAAACTCGGCACGTTCGATGGGTTAGAGAAGCTCATTAATTGCATTAATTAAAAGCAACTGCATAGTGAATCGATGGTAATTCCGTTATGTTTCTGAACGATAACGAGGGTTGGTCCGATGTCCAACGTCGTAAGTTAAGGGGTTACTGCTTACGTGACAGGTAATTCAAACGCTTTAGGCTATTTTATATGAGAAGGATACGCGTTAGAGTAGTACACATATATGTATATGTATATGTATATATATTTAGGATAGATTGTAGTATATGTTTAATGCTATGGAAACTTGCGTTGATCCGTCCATCTTCTAGCCGCTAACGAGTATGATATATATATGTATGTGTGTATGTATGTATTTATATATACACTAACTGTACTATTAATCTTCAAAGTAAGCGAACTAAGAAGAAAGATTATGTTTAACGATGGAAATTCAAATTTGCTTTCTCATCCTTGAAATATATGTATGGGTGTATAGTTTATTTAGAGATGTGTGTGTGTGTGTTTTACAATATAATTGATATTATTTGATACTATTTTTTGGATGTTTTTCGTATTAATAATTGTGATTAAGGTATTATTAATTGTAGAAATAATTTCGTAGTTAATTAATTAAGAGAATAAATATTATTGTAGGAATGTGGGAAGGTTTATAGTATGATTAGAAATTTTAATTTGCATTTTTATCATCTTTAAAATATAGTTATTTATATTTTGTTACAATCATTGATATTATTTGTATATGTTGTAGATTATTATTTAGAAATAATTTCGTTTTAATTTCTTAGTTAAATAATTAATCAATATTATTGTAGGAATAATAAGGTTTAATGTGTGTACGATTATGTCGTTTAATATTGAATCGCATGAAAATATGCAACAATTCTAAAATATTTAAAATATCTACAATATTCTAATATTTTCCAGTTTCAGTTTCAGTTTCAGTTTCAGGTCAGTTCGGGTCAGTTCTAATTGATGAAATACAACCTAATAGATTTATTTAAACACAAAAATACAGAATATTTCTTTTATTCTTTACTATCATTTTTATTTTTTATTTTTATCGTATTATATTTGAACGATTAATATCAAACACACACATTTATTAAATATATATTGATGTGACATAATTTTGTACACACTCGTATTTATTATTATTTATTCTCTATAAAAATACAGAATATTTATTTTATTCTTTAGTATTATTTATATTTTCTATTTTCATCGTATTATATTTTAACGATTAATATCANCTTTTATCTCTCTTCTCTGAGATTTTTTTCGTTTCCCCATGAAAAAGTAACACAGATCTAACTATATATATATATATATATATATATATATATATGCATAGATAGTAGAGTTAACATCCCCCAAGTGAGAAATAAAAATACAGAACTAAAGAGAAAAAGAGAGAGAGAAAGAATATATAGAAAAGAATAAAGAAGAAAAGTAAAGTAAAGAAAAAGAAAAAGAAAATGAAAGAAAAGGCAGGCAAGAGAAAAGAAAAAAAAAAGAAGAAAACAAAGGGGACCATAGAAAATACAATACAATTTTTTTTTGTTCTCTGGTCCTTCTTTTTGCTAGTAGAAAACTTCGAAACCGCGACTCGCTTATCGCAGAATCTTCGAACGAATCGAAAGTGGGTAAACGAGATATACAAAAGGGGATGAGGGAGGCAGGGGGTGGTGAGGAGGAGAGGGGCAATGGAAAACGGATAAGAAAAAGATGAAAACTAAAAAAGAAAAAAAAAAGAAAGGTAATGGGGGTGGTTTAGGTGGAGAAGCGAAATAAGAGAAGAGGAGGAGGATGGGTGGGGGGGGGGGGGTGGACGCTTCCAGACAACAAGTCGGAAACTTGCAAGCTCAATTAAACTCAAACAAAGTTCAGTTCGAGCCTGTGGCAATGAGAAAACGGATGAACGAACGACTTCTTCGAGTGTCCTTTAGGTCGTTGGTCCCGTTCAGTTTGGTGCCAATTTCTTCTTTTTTTTTTCCCCCCGATAAAAAACAGAGTGGCAAAAGGGAAAAAGTAAGTAAGGAAGGAAGGAAGGAAGGGGATAAAAAAAAAAGGTAAATAAAAGGAACGGGTTGTACGAGTAAAACAGGCCAAAGGGTGTAACGTGAAACAAAAAAGAAAAGAAAAGTATTTTTTAGTACTTAAGTGTATCCCTTTTTCTTTTTCTTCTTATTCTTATTCTTCTTGATTACCATTATACTTTTCGACTTACTTTAATTCACTATTTTTTTTTTATGTATAAATCTCTTACATAATTAATTTAGTTTTTGAATACAATTTATTATATTAATTAGATAGGAAAGTTAGGAATCCCTAAAGGTTTCAGTGAAAGCTAGCAATGCCTGACCCGCTAGGCATTGTCGACATTACTTAACCCTGACATTGTGAACATTTTTTAATCCAAGCATTGACAACCCTAACACCTATTTTAGTGTACATTAATCGTTTAATTTGTCGAATAAATCATTTTTAATGTGCAAGGATTTTTTTTTAATTATTTTCTTTTATTTTTTTTTTTGAGGTAATTAACATATATACAATTTTTTGCAATTCTTTATTTCTTTTTCTAATAAAATTGTGTATATAATCGAAACACACATTCCATACAAATGATATATATATATATATATATATAGTTAAAAATGATTATAAATCTGAGCATGAAGGATTTACAATGAAACAACCCATGAACGATGGTAGGGAATATCAAATTATGAATTTATATATACAGAGTATAGATAAATCTAATGTAATTTAAACAGAGGAAGCATATTACCGTAGGTAGATATGTAATACGTGGTAAATGTATATCATTTTAAACGTAAAATATCATAAATTACATCATTGAAATCCAATTAATTTTCTCTACCAATGAATATCGTTGATTTATCGTCAATAAAATAACGAAGGACATTTCCATAGTATATATATATATAGCTTTTACTATTGCTCTTCGTAGATAATTAAAATTATTTTCTATTAATTATCTTAAAAGATAATTTGCTTTATTATTAAACAATCTTTTTTTCTTTTTTTTTTTCCTATACTTATATGTATTCAATTAATCAATTAATTAATTAATTAATATCAATACACATTGATTATTAGACGAATAGATATTCAAGTTTTGTAAGTTACAAAATATTATAATTAACATTTGTTTATTACTATATTAATTACTACTAATGTTAATGTTTTCTTTTTTTCTTCCTATACTTATATGTATTCAATTAATTAATTAATTAATATCAATACACATTGATTATTAGACGAATAGATATTCAAGTTTTGTAAATTACAAAATATTATAATTAACATTTGTTTATTACTATATTATTGACTACTAATGTTAATGTGCATATTTCTGTTCACATATTTACTGTACGAATACATACTTTTGTCTCACACTGTATATATATATATTATTAATTTGTTAATAATTAAACTTTCAATATCTAAACGTAATTATAAATTAATAATTATTATAATTGATTTTATTTAACGAAACTTTGTTGTTAATTGATTGTAAATCGAATGACGCGGATTCAAATTAAACTCGTTTTAGTGATTCGTCAGTTTCGTATAATCGAATTGAGTGGTCAAGAAAACTAGATGAAGAAAAAAACATAAAAAGAGATAAACAAATAAATAAATAAATAGAGAGAGAGAGAGAGAGAGAGAATGATAAAAAAGAAAAAGAAGAAGAGATAAAACAGTAGAGAGGACACTTTTTTTATCTCGGAATGGAAGTAAAGCCTAACAAATTGCAGCAATGCTACTACTATATTTCCCACTACGCAATTTGTCACGAAAATAACTCCCCCCTACCAACCCTTTCCACCCTTTTACCCTCAGCTATCACAAACGTAATTGATTGTACCTACGAGAAGAGTATACCTAATCAAACTTCCATACGTAGATACATGCATGTCTGTGTGTGTGTTAATATTACATATTTAAAACAAGTACTTCATTTTAAACATTATTTTTATAAATATTATAAAAATTTGTCATATATTACTATTTCTATAATTATATATACATTATATTATTTATAATATTCACATAATTACTAATCACAATTTGTCATATTTATTTATTTATTTATTTTGTTCGTTTGTTTGTTGTTTTATTCGACGAATATTAATCAGATAATAAAATAGTTAAAAAAAAATGAAAACGTTTTAAGATTTATTTCAACGTTGATTAAAACTTTAGTGTATGAAAATATATATATTATATTGATTAATGAAAAAAATGAAAAGTTTCGTATTAAATGATTCTAATATACATATAGAGAGTTTACGGTAAAATCTGACTGTGAATGTAAATCATCTTGCATAACGTTTCATACGTCAATCCTTTGAGGGATAATTATAGGATCACTTACTATATTAGATATTCATGTTCAACGAATAGATGATGATCTCTCTCTACTTTTGCATTAAATGTTTGATGGTTTCTGCATTACTATTGGTTTAATGTAATACTATCTACAATGTAGATCAAAGATATATAATTTTATAATTGTATTTAATATTAACGTTACATAAATACAACATAACATTTTTTATTCAAATATTTATAAAATACGAGATATTTATGTTTAGTAACAAAATATTATACTCAACAAATATCA
>NW_014569670.1:304305-305333 GCF_001313835.1 Polistes canadensis | reverse complement strand
AAAAAAAACTATTGGAGATTGTAACGAAGCGTAGCACGTTACAGGTGAAACAACGAAACCTTTTTTTTCCATGTGGTGGATAACACAATTTGTGTTTCCTATATAAAAAAAAAACAAAAAAAAATATAAAAACTAGAAAAGCAAAAGCTGCAGAGAGAGATTTTCATAGTTGGATACATACGTGAATGGGGTGGGTGGTTGGGTGAGGGATAGGGGTGGAAGAGGTAGAAACGAAATAACCGATGAATATTTTTGTTAGAATCAAATTTCTTCTGGCAATGTTAAGATCTACACGTTTGATTGCATATAGGAATATAAACAAACACGTTTCTATGTGTGGATCTATATGCGTGCTGTGTGTGTGTGTGTGTGTGTATGTTTAACATCCAGTGTTTCATCATCCTACACGTTTCAATTCACACAAATGAAAAATACATATATAAATATATATATAATGCATATAATAATAATAAATAAATATAATAAAAAATATATATACATATGTAATATAATATATTAATATAATAAAATATATATATATATATTAATAAATAATAATATAATAAAAAATATATATACAAATACATTTTCACATATTCAACAAAATTTTTTTTTTTTTTTTTTTTTTTTTTTTTTTTTTTTTTTTTTCATTTTTTTTTTTTTGTTTTGTTTTTATTACCACAAAGGTGGTAAACTTTTCGAAGAGAGATATTACGTATAATTCACCTAAGAGGGGTTTTCTTTTTATTACTTTTTTTTCTTTTCTTATTCTTATTCTTATTCTTCTTTTTCCTTTCGAAAAAGAAAAATTAAGTAAAGTAATTCGGTGGTATTTAAATCGAGATTAATAAAATGCTTTTTACGATTAAAAAAAAAAAAGGAATTGGAAAGATCGGGGGGTTGGGGGAAATAAATATTTAATATTTTTATGTACTTTTGAAATGTTGAAAATGTTTGTTTCTCTTCTTTTTTATTTTCTTTTTTATTTTTTCGTGGTATCTTGTTTTTCTTCTCCTTTGTATCGTAAA
>NW_014569670.1:302932-304037 GCF_001313835.1 Polistes canadensis | reverse complement strand
TATATATATAATTGTAAATAATTGTTGTTAAAATTCGATTTTTATTCGTAAAAACTTGAATGAAAATTAAGAGAGAGAGAGAGAGAGAGAGAAAATGAAAAAGAAATAGAAACAAAACATATAATAAACGTTTCAGTGTTCTTATTTTTCTCCACTAGTCTTTCCATTTATTTCTTTTTATTTTACTTTCTGTTCGAATTTCGAAGATATATATTTATAAAAGCATCGTGAACTCGTGTTCACCTCAGGAGGGATTACGAGAAAAGGAACGTCCGAAATAAAGTTTTCTTGGGAAACGTTTCTCTTTATTTTATTATAGTTTTATATATCCAATGGGTTGTAATTTTAGAAATGAAACTTCACCTGTAAACCTTACGTACATTTTAAAAAAAAAAAAAAAATGATGTAACATAAAATTCGTAAAACATTAAAATGTAATATTAACGCGATTTCAAATAATTATTATTATTAGAAAGAAAAATTTGATTCTAATTAAGTAATAATAATTTAAAAAAGAAAAATTTTTCTAAGAAACAAGATTAATATATCGATAAGATACCATAAAAACCCATTAAATGGTAATTTATCTAACGAGAATATAACAGGTGTTGGTTTTCATTGTTAACCCATACTGCTATCAAAATCACACTTGTTTTTTATTCGTATGTAAAAAGAACCACCCCATATCACAGATATAATGAAATATTATTTTATTTAATTATATAATTTAACACACACATACACACATAAGCAATGTTGTATGTTTAATAATTTAAAAACAAGGATATATATTTATTTTAAAAAATCATATCAACTTATTAGTTAAATAAATATATTAACAATTATTATATAGGATCTCGTGATATTTGACGTGTTATTATTTAAAATTTTAAATAACAATAGAAAAAACAAGAAATAACTTTCTTTGCAAGAACTTTCGATTTAGAATTTTTTTTCTTATTTCTATGGAAGATTTATTTTATCTGAAAAATGTAAATCTCCCTTCCTTCCTTCCTTTTTTTCTTCTTCTTCTTCTTCTTAAATCAAACATAAGTTTCGTGACATTCGATATCGGTTTCTCACCCCCTTTTTTTTTTTTTTTTTT
>NW_014569670.1:298981-300667 GCF_001313835.1 Polistes canadensis | reverse complement strand
TTATATTAATTTATATACTACACATATGTTTTATTTAATATTACAATTGTACATTATATTATATAATAATATTGATGTTATTTATTTTATATATTAATTTATATTATTTTATTTTCTATAGAATCTACGTTCTATATATTTCATATTTATATATACACAGTAATTATATTAATTATTTTTCAACCCTATACTTGGGGTCAGCTCAAAACTTTTCAACCCTATTAACAATTGGCTCAAAACTTTTCAACGTCACTAACAGTTGGCTCAAAACTTGTCAACCTCACTAACAGTTGGCTCAAAACTTTTCAACCTCACTAACATTTGTCTCAAAACTTGTCAACTTCACTAACAGTTGGCTCAAAACTTTTCAACCGACACAATAATGTATATATTTTTTTCTTTACTTTCATTTTCTTGAATTAAACTGTAAAAAAAAAAGAAGAAAAATGTATTTTTCTATATGAAACACTAATTGACATATTACAAGGATGCATGTTAAAATTTATACAACTTTGTAGTAGAAATGAAAAAGAAAAAGTTGATATTTGGAAAAATCTGACAGTTAATTTCTTCGTACTTCACCACTACCACGCTGACATGAATTTTAATCATAAAGTATTAATTTAAATTTCGGGTATAAAAATTGTTAATTAAAATGAAATAAAAAAAAATTAAATAAAATAGAATTAAATTCGTGTGTATTTACGGATGGAAATATTATTCGTCCGATAGTTTATATACGTTATTTGAATATCAAAAAAAGAAACTATGATATTTTATTAAAAATTTGTGTATTTAAAACATTGTGAAAAAAAAAACGATGAAAGTATTCGTACGATAAAATCCCATTTTTCTTTTTTATTTTTTTTTTCTTCTCTCTCTCTCTTTTTTTTGTGGAAATAAAAATGTAACAGAAAAAGTCTTTCAACGTTTCGATTCGTTTATAACAGGCGTATGGATTTTATGAGAAATCTTTTATTAGCTTGATAACAGCTAGATTCTTTCCTTTTTTCTTTTTTCTTTTTTTTTCTATTTCCAGACGATGGGTAAAGATTTACGAAGGTAATGGAAAGCGGTAATAAAAATAATGCATTCCGATCGTTCGTTTTTTCGTTCCTTCGTTCCTTTCCTTTCCTTTCCATTTTCTTCTATGATTTGACTAAAGATTTTCACCCCACCCCCCTCCTACACTTGAATTTATTATTCGATTTTTTCTTTTTCCTTTTATTTGTTCTTTTCTCTTTGCTTTTTTTATATTATTTTATTTATTATATATTAAATTGAAGTACACACTTTTTTCTACGCGTAGCATACTACATCGAGTTATAAATTTAGCATTTAAAGTTCAAAAAATGTCAGAGAATGCAATGCTGTAAATTGTGCATCTTTGCAATTTCTTTGAAAAGTTTTTGTATATATTTTTTATACTAAAAGTGAATAAATTATAATAAAACTTATATTAAATTAAAGTACACTCTTTCGTCTACGCGTAGAATAGCATATCGAGTTATAAATTTAGCATGTAAAGTTCAGAAAATGTTAGAGAATGCAATGCTGTAAATTGTGCATCTTTGCAATTTCTTTGAAAAGTTTCGGTAAATATTTTTAATACTTTTAGCAAATGGATTTTAATGATTTTTATATTAAATTAAATTGCACTCTTTTGTCTACACGTAGAATACAAAT